>NW_004086616.1:29908-90329 GCF_000220395.1 Ichthyophthirius multifiliis
TTATATATATCAAATTAAAAATTATATATATTTAATAAAAATAATGAAATAAATAATAATAAATAAATTTTTTTATTTTTAATATTCAAAAAATAAAAATTAAATAAATAAAAAAAAAAATTAAATAAATAAAAAAAAAATTTAAAAAAATACTTTGAAAAAATAAATTAAATATATATATATATATATATATATATATATATATATATATATTAATATACTTTTAATATTTTTTAAAAAATCATAAAATGGAAGATAATATTGTTATGTTAAAACCAAACGAAGAAAAGCGTTTAGAGGAGCTTTTTAATCGTTTTGCAAAACAAGACTAAACCCTACAAACTTTACGTTTTTCCGAATTTTTCCAATTCATTCTTGATCGTTCATTAATAAATGCAAATATAAGCCTATCAATAATGTATAATCTATTCCTTGATTGTGTCGATTGTGAAAAAGTCGTTTAAAAAAACATTGAAAAAACTATAAATAAATCTCAATTTAACTTTCTCCTATATTAATTATCACGAATAATGTACCCAAACCAAAAGAACCATTTTGAGAAAATTTTCTAAGATGTCCTATCTGAAAAAGCATTAGTAAATAAAGGCTAAATAGAAATATAAAGATGTCCTATATTCGATGAAATTACCAGAAAATTATTAACGGAACCTTCAATAGCAGTTTAATGTGCATATGAGGATGAATTAAGGAGTTGTTATGTAAGTTATTTATCAGAAAATTATGTTTAATAAAAATTACTTCTTACATGGAATGAAATCGCTCTGTAAAATAAAAAAATTAGCTCTTTTGCGTTTTTAGTATTCTTAAAAGAAGCGCATATTTTACCAAATGTAATTAGTGTGGAAAGCGTAAATGATTGCATGTAAAAAATGATACCACCAACAGGAAATGAATTTTACCATAAACATCATTTGATGTAAATTTATGAAAAGGAAGTACATGAAATGGTTGAAAAAAAAAGAGATAATGATCCTTAGTTACTTTTTCATGAATTTTAATTAGTTTTAAGTAGAATTGGATTTGAGATTTCACCTAAAGATTAAGATAAGAAGGATATTAGTCTTGTTTTGGAGAGATTTTTTAGAGATATTTTAAGCATAAGATAAAATTAGGAAATTTATACAGTTAATTTCTCCAATATTAATAAAAAACTATATAGAAAATTAGAAAATTACTACAAAGATTTATAAAACGAATAAAAAAATTAAAAATAGGAAAGAAATTACAATAATAGTAATGGTAATAGCAACAATAATATATTATAAGAATAATAAACAAATGAAGAACCAATCTAAAATGTAATAAAAATGCAATAATAATTAATTTTTTAAGCAGATCTTAAAGAATTAGACTATAATGATATTTTAAATATTTTAAATAGAGATTTACCACCTACGCCGCCTTTACCTTTGGTTTAAAAAGAAAATCCACCTCCATATAAAATAGATCCACTGGATAAAAAAAACCTTTTAGATAAGTTATAGGTATATATTATAAATTAATTAATCATAAATATAATTTTATTTGTATGTAAAGGTGACCCAATACCTAAACCTCCTCCTGAAAAACCTAAACCATAAGCTAAACCTCCTAAAAAAAAATAACTTAAAAAAGGGGAAAAACCACCAAAAGCAATAATTTGGTCTGGAATGCCATCTATTCCTGTTGGAAGAACAGCTGATTTTTTACAATAATTAAATAATGATCTAGATTATGGCGAAAAAATATTAGGAGATTTAAAAAAAGGAGTAATGTCCGATATTCCGATAATTCCAGTAATTATTGAAGAGATAATTTACCCTCCAAAAGTTCCTATGTAGGTCCGAACTTTAATCGAAAGTGCAATATAATCACATAATTAATAAAATTATATATTTGCAATATAAAATTTCGATTAAGCAAAGTAAGAATGGCAAAAATATTAAATAGTGAACTTTAAGATTAAATAAATCTATTTTTTTTATATTCAAAAGGCTCAGTTTTCTCCAGTGCAGGAAGAGACGATTATGCGATGTTTAATTTTATGGCTTGTAAGAAAATATGTGATAAATTACCCGATAATAATCCTGATATGGCTCTAGCATATTGCGGTTTAGGTTCAGTTTTGTATAATATGGAAGAATATGAACTCTCACTTAGGTGTTATTTAAAGTGTAGGGAGATTAGAGAGAGCCTTTTTGGAGTAGAACATCCAGATACAGCTGCTACATTTAATAATTTGGGCTGTAATATGTTTATGTTGGAAAGGAGTCATGAAGCTTTGGCTTATTTTAAACTCTCTGAGGCTGTTTTTAATGCTGAATTGGGACCTTATCATAATAGAACGTTGACTAGTGCGAGGAATATTAGTAAAAGTGGTTAGTATTTGGAGTTTTAGAATTAACCCCAGTTTAGAACGTTGTGGGAAACTTATTAGGTGGATAAATATCCGAAAAAAGGAAAGAAAGGGAATGGGAAAAAGAAAAAGAAGTGATTTATTTTTATTAATATATATATAAATATATTTATTTTTTTAAAAAAAAATATATATATATTCACTTGTCTATATAATATATATATATATTAATGTTTAAAAAATAAAATCATTCATCGTATCTATAGTTTTTATTTTTATTAATTTATTGTTATTTTGACATATTTAATTAATTATCATCTTCTAATATTGGAAATTCATCATTATCAACTTCTTCTTTTTAAATCTAAATTTCTTCCTCATTTTCTTTTTTTTAAAAAACTTTGGTTTATTCATTTATAAAGAAAGTTTTTGACTTTATTAAAGAAGCATTTATTTAGCTTTTTATCTATCAGTAAAGTCTATACTATCTTTACTTTATCTTATAGCATTTTAAAAATTATAAAAATTGTTTTCTTCTTCTACTTCATCTTTATTTTCTTATTCTTATAAATCGTCATCACTGTTATTTACTTCAACTTCTTTAAATGATAAAGTTTGTTTACTTAAATTTTTAGATTCTGTTATTTGTCTATTTTTTATTATTTAAAGTTAATTAAATTATTATTTTTATTATTCTTATGTTTCTTTAATATTATTATTTTATATATCATTATTTTTATCTTTATCTACACTATAATTATTATTTGAATTTTAATTAATGTTATTTAAGTTTGTATTATTAAATAAATTTTAGATATTATTATTTGTATTTTAAATATCATTATTTTTCATTATATTTGTATTTAAATTATTTTTTATATTTAAATTATTTGATGTGTTTACTTCTAATTATTTTAAAGGCAATTTTTTAGACTCTTTATTAATAGATGACATTGCAAAATACTTAATTTCTATTTCAGATGGTTTTTAGCAGTTTTTATTGAAAAATTCAACTTCTTATTATTCTATTTCACTTTATATTTTTTCTATTTTTTCATTTGGAATATTTAAATTTAATATTTATTTTAAAACATAATTTTCTTATTATAATTAATATATTATTTTAGGTTCTTCTTTTTCTTAAAGTATATATTCATTTAAATATTTTTCAACTTCCTTTTTTAATTTCAAAAATTTTTCTTTCCAATAATGATTTTTTTTTTCATGTAAATTAATTATGTCCTTAATAATAAATAGTTTTAAAATAAAAGAATAAATGAATATATTATATTTTTATTTAAATATAATTATAAAATGTTTATAAATAAATATATATATATATATATATATATTTATATATATATATATATATATATTTATTTATAAATACTTGTCTTATTTTTAATTAGTGAGTTTGTTTTATTAATTATATTTTTATTTAATTATATGAATTATTAATTGCATTTTCTTGTTATTTTAATTTACTTTATAATTAATTTATTACTTGTAAACTATCTAAAAAATTATTATATACAATTTAATTATCTTAACATAATTAATCTATTTATTATTTCATCCACTTTATTTGTAGTTACTCTGATGCACTTGCAATTTAATTTAATGTATTTTTGTTTTTCTGTTAAAATGTATTGTTTTTTTTAGATTATTTGAAATTAAATAACATTGAATTGTTTTCTTAATCAAATTACATACTATCGTTTATATTTCTTTTTTATTATGAATTTAATTATTGTATATTAGTTTTGTTTTATATAGATAATGAAATATCAACTAAGGCGTTTCTAACTAAATGTAAGTTTTTAATAAAATTATTCTGATTTTATTTCATTTTTTTAAATTATTTGTTTAATTTTAAATTATTATTTTTATTAATTCCTAATAAAACAATATTATTATTATTTTTTTATTTTCATTCGAAAAAAAGTAAAGTTTTTATTGTATTAAATAATCTTAAAAATAAACTAATTATTAACTATTACTATTTTTTTTATAATTTTATTTAAATACACAATTATCAAAAAAATATAAAAAAGTGAGAGAAATTAAAGAAAAAAAAAAAAATCTTATTTCCTTTTTTTTTGATTTAGTTTTTTTTTTTTTCAAATACAATAAAAAGATAAAACATATTAAAAAGTATATAAAAATTTAAATTATTAATTTTAAATATATTTTTATTTTATATTATATTTTTATTAAATAAACATATTATATTTATTTATTAGAAAAGATAAATAAAAATAAAACACATTCTTAATTTATAAATTAAAAATTCAATTATTTTTAAAAAGGATTAGGCACGATTTTGTAAATTTAAAAAAAATATATGTTTATTAAATATTATGACTCAAAATTTATTTGTTTTTTAATTTACAATTGTAAAATAATTAATTTAGTAAACTGTATTTATTTTGCATAATTATATATTACATATAAAAAAAAACACACACTTTTCAGATTAAAAAAAAATCCAGAAAATTAATTATAAAAAATAAATATACATATTTATATATATATTTATTTTATTATTATTATTTTCAGTAATTATTATTAAATTTTTATGCATACAATTATTAATATTAATTTATTAACATAAACATTTATAGAAAATTAAGTTATTATAGATTATTATTTGTAGTTTATGTTTCTTTCCTTTCTTTTATTTATTTGAATCCTCCTATCGTACATTCTATTTCCATATTACTTTCTTAATCTTTTATTAGATAACGATAATTACATTGATTTATTAAAGTTAAATTTTTGGAATATTTTAAGTTTATAAGGTTTAGGCTAATCTTTAGCTCTTTCTATGTTAATTTAGAATTATTTTGGCTGATGAGTAATTAATATTAAGCTCTTAGGCTGATTTTTTTATAGATTTATTGTTAAAGAACATATTATTGAGAAATTTTATACGAAGTTCATCTGTTATTTTAGCATATTTATGTTTCTTTTTTTGCATTTTTTATTGAAATATTTATTTAGATTAGCTTTCTGTATCAGTTGATATTTTCATTTTTTATAATATATTTTGTTTTAATTTTATTTATTTAATTTGTATTTTAATATATAAATATTATTTTTTATTTAAAATAGATACACAAATATAATATAAAATATTTTTTTGCTTAAATTTTTAATTTTTTTTATCAATTTTATTAATTATTAATTTTTTTTATATTGCTAGAAATTTGAATGATTAATATAGATTAATAGTCAGAATTAATTTTTAAAAATATACATATTTTTGTAAATAAATAAAAAAAAAAGTTAATAATTGTTATATTTTAATATAATAGATAAAGAAAATAATAAATTATATTTTAATTTAATCATTTATTGATTTAAATTTTGTTTTTATATATTAAATTTGATTTTTTGAAAAATAAAATCAAATATAAATCTACTTTTAATATTTTTTTTAATCTTTTTTACTAAATGTATATTTAAAAAATTAATGAAAATATTTTGTTTAATAACAAGTTTTTTTATTGTTTTTATATTTAAATACAATTTATTTTACGAATTAAATATTTCTTAATGTATCTTTTTTATTATTATTAATAAAAATAATTTTTATATAGATGAACTACAAATTATTAATATTTTTAAATATCTATATTTTTATTACATTAAAATTGAATATTTAAACATTTTTTTATATATTTGTTATTTTACAAATAATTTAATTATCTTTAAAATTTACATATGCTAATAAAAATTTAATTTTTTTTTTTTAATTTATAATATTGTATATTATATATTACTAGATTTCATTAAATAATTTATTTAAAAATTTATTAAATATTTAAATTAAAGTCAATTAAATATTTTAATAATTTTTAATGATATTTTAAATAAATAGAATAAGTTAAATATTTTAATTCTATTTTATTTTATTTTATAAAAGCATTAAATATGTTTTCTTTTAATAATCTAATAATAAAATATAGCTTTTTAGCTTATTTTATTATTTTTAAACATTTTGGATTGATAAGGTATATATATAGTTTTATTTTAAATTATCATTTATCGCATATTTTTTTTAGTGAATTTTATAAATTTTTATAAATATATTAAAAAATAAATTGAAGATTATGAAAGTTTATTGAAAATTTTTTAAAATATTTAAACAAATTTAAATATACCAGGTTGTTTTTTAAATTAAAAAACTATTTTTTGTTAAATTTTTATTAAATCTCTAGTTTGGAAGAATTATATTTTAGGTATAAGAGTAATATGGTAGTTTTAGGGATTGCTAAAAATGGTAAAAATATTAATTTATGAATTTAATGCGTTCGTTTTTTAATAAATTAATTTATATTATTTATAATTTTTTTTATGAGTATTTATACATTATTTTTTACTCTATTTAAACATAATTATATTTTTTGTTTATTTTTTGATATATATTATTATATTAACATTTTTTTGTTTTAAAATATTAAAATATTTTTGTTAAATAAAATATTTTATTTTATTTTAATTAATTTTATTATTCTTATAATACTTAATTTTTGATAATATATAAAGATATAAAATGTTTTAAAATATTTAGTTATTTGTATAATTCATTTTTATTTTATAAAATATTTTTTGAAATATTTAAGGAATTGATAATTAAATTGAATTTAATGTATTCAAATATTTTCGTTATAAAATTTCTATTTAATTAATAAAATATAAAAATAAAAGACAAATTAAGAAATAAAAATAAAAATATTAAATAATAAATCTAATTAATATTAATTTTCATATATAAATAAAAAATATAAAAAAAATTATTAAAAAAAAATAATAAACTTAAATTATTCCAACATAGATTTTAAATTAGCGTTCAAGGGTAATATATAATTTTATTTAATAAAAAACTAAATTTAAATAGATTCAAAAATGATTATCATAAATAAATTAAATTAAATTAAATTTATATAAAAAGGAAAAATAAAAATGATTATATTGAATAAAATACATTAATATTAAAATACTTATAATTAAAAAAAATTCTCTAATAAAAAAAAAAAATATATATGTATATATATATATACATATATATACATATTTTATTTTTATATATATACATATATATTTTTATTTTTTATTTTTTTACTTTTTTTATATTATTTTTAAAATTAAAGTTAGATATATATATTTTTATTTATTTTAGTAAATAAAAAAAAAATATATCATATCTAAATAAAAATGTATTTTAATTTGATATAATATAATAATTTTATATTCAATGTTTTATATTAATATTTAATAAAATTCTCTTTATTATATATAATATTTTTTATAAAGAATACAAAATATTTTATCTATTAGAAATTCAATATTAAAGATAAAAATATTTAATATTATATTCATGAATTATATAATATAAAATATATATATATATATATTTGAATATTTTTTAATAAATATTTTTATTTACATTTTTTTTTTAAATATTAAATGTATATATATTATTTTTAAAATTATATATATATTATTTATATAAATTATATATAATATTATTTTTTAAAATTATAAATATATAATTGCTAAAATATAAATATTTTTTATTTTTATTTTCTCTATAATTTATAAAAACGCATTTTAATTTTATTTTAAATATATATATATACATATATATTTATAATTCATAATTTAAATTATATTTTTGTATTCTTTAAATGAGTGAATATTTTTTTTGTAAATATTAATAATTACAAAAAATATATTTTATTTATAATTTAAAATACATATGTTGCTTATTATTTTATTTCTGTTTAAAAGTTAATTAGATGTTAATTTTATATCTATATTTTTTATATATTAAGTATTTTTTTTTATATATTTTACTATATGAATAAATTTAAGAAATTCTTAATTTATTTCTAATATATTAAAAATTTTCTACTAAGTCCAAATTTAATTAAATATAAATATCTTTAAAGGTAAAAAATAAAATTAAAAAACTAAAAAATAAAAATAAAAATAACAAATCTTAAAATAAAAAAAAATATTAAAAATGGCAAAAGGAGATAAAATTCATATTAACTTAGTTGTTATTGGTCACGTCGATTCTGGTAAATCAACCACAACTGGTCATTTAATTTACAAATGTGGTGGTATTGACAAAAGAACCATCGAAAAATTCGAGAAAGAATCATCTGAAGCCGGAAAAGGTTCATTCAAATACGCTTGGGTACTTGATAAGCTTAAAGCCGAAAGAGAAAGAGGTATTACCATCGATATTTCCCTCTGGAAATTCGAAACCGCTAAATATCACTTCACCATTATTGATGCTCCTGGTCACAGAGATTTCATTAAAAATATGATTACTGGTACCTCTTAAGCTGATGTTGCTATTCTTATGATTGCTTCACCCTAAGGTGAATTCGAAGCTGGTATTTCAAAAGACGGTTAAACCAGAGAACATGCTTTATTAGCTTTCACTTTGGGAGTTAAATAGATGGTCGTATGTATGAACAAGATGGACGAAAAGACCGTCAACTATTCTGAAGAAAGATATTAGGAAATCAAGAAAGAATTATCTGATTACTTAAAGAAAGTAGGTTATAAACCCGATACTATTCCCTTCATTCCTATTTCTGGTTTCAATGGAGATAATATGTTAGAAAGATCTTCCAATATGCCCTGGTATAAAGGACCTATTATGGTTGAAGCTTTAGATGCTCTTGAAGCCCCCAAGAGACCTCTTGATAAACCCTTAAGATTACCCTTATAGGACGTATACAAAATTGGTGGTATCGGAACTGTCCCAGTCGGAAGAGTAGAAACTGGTATCATTAAACCTGGTATGTTGATTAGATTTGCCCCTGGTAAAATCGAAGCTGAATGTAAATCTGTTGAAATGCATCACGAATAATTACCTGAAGCTATTCCTGGTGACAACGTCGGTTTCAACATTAAAGGTGTCTCTGTTAAAGATATTAAGAGAGGAAATGTTGCTTCTGATGCTAAGAATGACCCCGCTAAAGAAGTCACTAGTTTCTACAGTTAAGTCATCATCATGAACCACCCTGGTTAAATCTAAAACGGATATACCCCCGTCTTAGATTGCCACACTGCTCATATTGCTTGTAAATTCGAAGAAATCCACTAAAAGATCGATAGAAGAACAGGTAAAGTTCTTGAAGAAAACCCTAAATCCGTAAAAAACGGAGATGCTGCTTTAATCACATTAACACCCACTAAACCTTTATGTTGTGAAGTCTTCTAAGAATATCCCCCTCTTGGTAGATATGCAGTTAGAGATATGAAATAAACAGTCGCTGTCGGTGTTATTAAGAAAACTGAAAGAAAAGAAAAATGAAGTTAATGATTTTTATTATTTTGAAGAAGAAATTATTTTATTTTTTTGTATGATTTTTTCTGTGTTTGTTTGCTTTTTTTTTAATTAATTTTTTTTTTTAGTTATTTATTTATAATTAATTATTATAACAGTATATTCTTTTGTTTTTTATAATTATCAAAAAAATTAAATTATTAACATTTTTGAAATTATGTGTTTTTGCTCCAATTTTGACTTTAGAAATAAAATAAATTAAATTTTCTAAAAAAAAAAGTTATTTCACTTAAAAAAAATATATCTTATTTTTAGATATAAATAAAAATAGAATTCTTATTTTTTATGAATTTTATATTAAAAAAAAAATTTATTATTTAAAATATAATATAAAAAAAATTAAAAAAAAAAAACAAAAAAAACAAAATTAAAAAATAATAATATAATAACAAATAATATATATATATATATTCAACTTAAAACTAAAAAGTATTATAAAAAAATCAATCAAAAGACTTTCTTATATTATTATTATTTTTCCATCTAGGCGGTGTTGGCGGTCTTTTTTTCAAAGCCTCCTCATCTTCAATCCAATTGTGTTAAATTTCGCTATTAGGATAAATCAATTTCGGAATAATTTCGAAATTATTTTTCAAAATAAGTACTGCTCCCGCATTTTTATGTCTTCCACAATAATCAGTCGCACTAAACACAGTAATAAGCTTTCCTCCCGCAAATCTTTCGAATCCATCCATAACGCATTCATGAGCCCTCAAAATCATTGACAAACCGTTATTTTATAAAAATTAATTCACTCTATCTGGTCCGAACTTGACTATATTTCCTGTTCCGGCTGGATCTCTTATTACATTAGCCTGAATTCCTAATTCTTGATCTGAATCTGTAGGATCTGACCATAAAATATCAACAATCAATTAATGTTCGGGTGTATTTACTTCATGTATAACTTCTAGAGGTCTCTATAAATTTTCTATTTCCTAAATATAATGTAAAGACCCACCTATTCCTCCATGTAAACAAATTATTTTATCTTCTATTATTGTTGCTAAAGGTAACCATTCAAAAAGCCTATTTACCCTATTAAAAACTGAGTCTTCATCACTAGGATCTTCTCCTAATCTTTAATTACATTCATCACTAAATCCAAATCTTTGTATATTACATAAATAAATAATATACTATTTCTTATATATATAAAATTTACCCTGTATTTATCCATTTATCTTCATGATTTCCTCTTAAAAGATGTATTTAATTAGGATATCGTACTTTTAAAGCTAAAAGTAAACATATTGTTTCTAATGAATGATTTCCTCGATCAACATAATCTCCTAAAAATAAATAATCGAAACTTTCTATATCTGAGTCTTTCCCATTTTCACAAGGAGAACCCCATAAATCGAAAAAACGCATTAAATCACTATATTATCCATGTATATCTCCGAATATTTTCATAGGAGCTCTTACTTTTTATATATATATAAATATTTTTATATATAAGAATACCTCTAAGTACTATTGGTTAATTTTTTATAATTTCTTCAGCTAAATTACATAGTTATATTATATGCTCAGAGGAAAATTTAAAAGGTACATTTTCGGGAAAATTAATATAACTTTTAGGCTATAATAAATGCTAAATCATAATATTATGGATTGAGTTCGGATCATAGGCGACTCCTTTATTACTATTGAAGTCTACTTAATTGTATATATTACTTATTTTTTGACCTTTATTGCTTACTTTGCGATTATCATTAGTTTTAGTTTCCTCTGCGACTATACTTTCCATAAACTCGAATGTTTTTCCAATAGATTAAGGTTTTTGGATTTTGCTATTTATTTAATTTGGCATATATTTATTAGCATTAGATATATTATTAACCACTCCTCCTACATATTAATTCATATTTTAAGTAGGAGAATATTTTTATTAACCTTATTATTATTAGTATGATTAATGTTATTATTATTAGGTTGGTAAACTTTATATTTATTATTGCTAAAATTAATTATTATTATTAAAAGAACTATTTATTGAATTAGGACTTATTTTCCCAAATTAACTACTTATATTTGAATTTGCAGTTGAATTTAAATCTCCTGTATTTCCACCCGTTGTAGGTCTTTGTTTTAAATTAGCGTAAATAAATATATATATATTTATATAATAAATTTTACGAAATTTATTAAATTTCCATTAAAGAACTATTATTTGGGGAAGATTATTTCAAAGTATTAATAATTTTCATTAATAAATCTCCGTTTGTGGAAATACTTTTCAAAAGATTAATTTTTACAATAACATCGGTTGGAATATTCGGACTCTCCAACTCAAAACCTCCATATATATAAATAAAATTATCGACAATCCAAGAACCATGTCTAAACCTTTAAAGTGAACTAAACCTACTCCATTCCGAAGTTTCAGTATCATAAACTTCCAAACCTAAATATTCCCCAACATTATTAGTTCTTCCACCTATAATAAACAATAATTTCCCCAAAAAAAGACTTGAATGTTAATATCTTCCCACCGGTAGTTCCTTTTCGGACTTATAAGGGGCCTTTACCCAATCCCATCTTCCATCTCTATGTCTTCTTAAGCCCCAAGCATCATTTAAAGCTGATTAGTCATTCGATCTTCCACCAAACATTACCACCATTCCGTTCGCTGATCCTTAATTGCATAAAGAAGCACTGTGATATACCCTTACCCTTGGTATTTCATTTTTAGGTTCTATCTTTTGCCATGTAAATGGACTTTTTTCTACATTCAAATACCAGCAATCACTTACTGCTTCTTATCCAGTATTTCCTCCAAACACTACCAAAAATGGCTTTGTGTATGTTATTGTATGACCATATCGACGACCTGGTGTTTAGCCAACTACAGGAACTACTTTCCACATTCCTATATCATCTATTCCTCGTAAATCTAATAAATAAAGATCATCTGAGGCTAAACTTCCACCTTTTTAAATTTATATGTATTTTAAAATAAAAAATATATAAATTTTTTTTACCGCCTGTAGCTCCTCCATATACTACCATTTAATTTATTTCTAAACCAACTGCTGCATGTGCAGCTCTGGGAGATGGTTGATTTCCGTTTGCTTTTTTTTAAAAATTTAAAAAAAAAAATTTATTAGGTTTTTTATTTTTTTAATACTTTCTATTTTCTTCCATATACGAGTTTATACGTCAAATGAATATGTGTCGCCCGTTATTTGGAAACGGCCAGTATCGCCGGTTGCGCCTCCAAATAGGATAGCTTTGCCTTTTGATATATAAGTTATTGTATGCCCGAAACGAGCTTAAGGAGCTGTTCCTTAATATTCAACTTTTTCCATTAATGTAATTATTATTATTTTGTTTTATTTAATTTTTTTCAATATAGTATATATATATATATTTACAATTTAAAAAAATTTAATATTTTTTTTTATTTAATAAATTATTTTAAAAAAATAGAAATATTTATAAGGATTAAAATAATAAATATTTATACTTTGCTATAATTAATTATATATTAGAAATATTTCATAGTCAATATTTTTTAATTCAAAAAAGTAATTTTTATATCAATATAAAAACAATTTGTTTATAAAAAAATATAATGTTTTATACATTATTTTATTAATTAAACGATATTTATTGATAAAAAAATATAAAGTTTTATATATATTAAACGAATTTTTTTTTATGTTTCAAAAATATTTTCAATTTCTCAATAAATTTATAAATATATTTTATTTAAATACTTATATTATAATATTTATTTAACTAAATTATTTCAATAAATATTTTAAATTAAAATAACAAATCTATATTAATAAATACTTTAATACATCAAATTTCAATATTAAATAAATAATTAATTTTTCATATTTTATTCTTTTAAATAAGTAATTTTTTTATTTATTTGAAAAATATAGACTATTTTTTTATTCTAAAAATTATAAAAAAATTTATAATTTTTTTGTTATATAAACATATATGTTTTTAATTAAAATTTTTTATTTAAAATTAAATAATTATATATATTTAATTAATTTTATGTTTTATGAATATATTGAATTAAATTTATATATTGATTTAATAATATTTTTTATTATATGTAAGAAAAATAAAATCACATAAATTAAATATAAAATAATATATAAGAAATATAATATTATATATAATAAAAAATTTTATAAGTAAAATAAATGCATTTAAGTATCTTTATATGAAATATAAGTGCATTTTTTATAGCAAATAAATTAAAATAAAAAAAATTAAAGAAAATTTTTGTTTGACGAAATTTATATTATTTCTAAATTAATATAAGCAAAATTAAAAAAAAAGGAAATATAAATAAAAATAATATGTAATTATTAAAATATAAAGCTAAATTAAAAAAAAAAAATATAATTAAAGAGTTTAAATATAAAAATTAAAAAAATAAATAATAATAAATATTAAAAAAAAAAAATATTTAAAGAGTTAAAAAAAAAAAAAGTAAACTAAAAAATGTCAAAAGCATTATTTTAAACAATTGAACAACAAGTAAAAGGTTTAAAAACCCAAGAAGTAGTCGAATTAAATTTAGACGGCTAAAAAATAACAAAAATACCTGACTAATTGAAACAAAAACTCGAATAATTCAAGAATTTATCAATATTATCATTAAATGAATGTGATTTACAAACCTTAGAAAATTTCCCTAATCTACCTAAACTAATGACTTTAGAATTAATAAACAACAATTTATAACTTTCTCACTTAAAGTATTTACAAAATGCATAAAATCTATAAGCTCTTTTACTTGGAAATGTCTAAATTAATAATTTAAGCGAGTTAGATGCACTTAAGACATTTCCTAATCTTAATTAACTAGATTTGATCGAAAATCCTGTATGTTAAGACGCCAAATATCGAGAAACAGTTTTCTCCTTATTACCAAATTTAGAAATTCTTGATAATTAAGATAAAGACGGAAATGAAATTTTAAATGATGATGTAAATAAATATATATATTTATTAATTCTTTTATTAAAAATAATATGTTTTTAGGAAGATGATTATGAAGATGAGGATGAAGATGATAGTGATGTTAATTAAGGATTAAACTAATTAAATCAAGATGAAGATGATGATGATGATGACGATGATGACGATGAAGATGATGATGATGATGAGGATGAAGAGGATGATTAAGGAGATGATGATGATGAAGATGATGATGAAGATGAAGAAGTTCAAGAAGATGAAGAAAACAACGGGTAATCAGCACAAAATAAAAAGGCTAAAAATAACTGAGTTTTGTGATTATTTTTTTTGGAAAGGCTTATCACAATATATAGATTTAATATATATATGTTATTATTTTTATTTGTATTATTTTATATTGTGTATGTATTTTTTTATTTAATTTTTAATAGTTATATTATTTTATTGTTTTTTTTAAAAAAATATAAAAGAAGTTAAATAAAAAAATAAAGGTTTTATATTATAAAAAGATTTAAAAAAATAAAATATAATATTATTTATTTTATAATAAAATTACTATTTATTATATATATATATTTTTTAGATAGACATATATTTTTTATATAAATTAAAAAAATTTAATATAAAAAATATAATTTTAGCTTTCTACAATTTTAAATTAAATAATACATAAATAAATCGTTAATTTAGCATATAATAATTAAAAAAAAAAAAAAAAAATTAATTAATAGTATATATATATATTTAATATAATTATTTTTATATATTATTATAATATTTAAATATCTATAAAATCATAATTTTAATATATACAAATATTAATAATTAATATTATAAAATTTTTATAATCTTTTCTTATTATAATTAAACTAATAATTATAAACTTTAAAATATAAAAAAATAAATTATAAAATTTATTATATTTATTATTTAAAATATTATAATTTATTTTTTTTATTTATTATTTAAAATAAATAATGCAATAAATACATATTTTTATTAATTTTTATTTTTATTAATAAAATATTTTATATATAAAAAATACGCATACACTCTCTTTTAAAATGTAAGAAGATAATTAAATTAAATCAGAAAACATAAAAAATTATTAAACAAGTAAGCAAAACTTAACCGATTTTTCAACAAATTCAGATTTTAATGAATTTTATAATAAAAATAAAGAAAAGCGAAAAATATTTAATATATCCATTTAAGATCATACTTATAAATTTAATCAAAAAGATTAAATCAAATAAAATACAAACATTTATTTAAATATCTCCTAAACAAATAATTAGAAATCAAGATCAGATTCTGGGAATGATTCATATTTTTCTAATTAAAATAAATACAATATAATTAATTTCAACCAAAGTTAATATAAAAGGAATTATAGTTATAATAAACAAATTTAAAATATAAAACTAAACCAAAATAATTTTGAATAAAGTTAAACGAATAATATAATTAGGCCTCCTAAATATCCTTAATAAAAATTTAAGTAATAAGAATAGTAGATTTTGAAAAAATCTTCTAGTAAAATTCCTTTTTAATTGATAGAAAAAAATAGTGAATTGTTACCTTAATATATAATTTTTTTATTAAGTGAAGAAGATTTAGTAAATAATATAATATTTCAAAAAATAATTTATTTATTTAATAAAAATAAATAAAAAAGAATATATAAAATTATAGAAAAAGAATCGAAAAAGAAAAAAATATTTTAAACGATTTTTTTGAATTTACACAATAATAAATTATAAACATACTTTAAAATACAAAAATGGAATTAAATAAAAACATAGACGGACACTTCAAGTTTTTTATTTAAAAATATTAAACTTTTAAAAGTGAAATTATAGATTATAAGAGTATAAAATAGTAAATTCCCATAATAAAAGAACCTTAAATGCAGTATTCAACAAATATTTCAAACGTTTAACTAATAAAAGACTTGGAAGAACTTTAATATAAAAATAAAATGTCAAAGTTTTTTCAATATATTAATGAAACTTAATAAATAAATGTATAGAAAATAAAAAACTCGGCTTAAGAGATATTAGGGTAAATTTGTTCTCCTTAGAAAATTTTTAATTCAGAAGGATGTAATGAGGCCTTAAAAGATTTGAAAATGTTTTTCGAGAAATAAATTGCTGAAAAATTTTGCAAAATAAATTTATTTGTTAAAAGTGTTGAAAATTTTTAAATTTAGAATAATATTGATACTTTAATATTATAAAGTAGATAAGTATTAGAATCACCTATGAAACTAAATTTAAAAGAATCGCCTTTATAAAATAATAAAAATATTTTTAAGTAAAAAAATACTAATTTAAGAACAATTAATAATTAAAATAGTGATTAAATTTATATTTAATAAAAAAAATAATATTAATAATAGTCTTAGGAATATTTAAAGTAATTTAATTATAAAAAAAAAAATGAGTTTAGTTCACCATATCCTTTATAAAAATACTAATGAATATATTTAATATTATTATGTATATATTTTATTTAGTAATTTAATAATTAATATTTATTTTTCATTCATATATAAAAAAAATATAATTTATTTATTTTTTACAAAATAAAATTAATTTAATTTTCATATTTTATAAATTAATTAGATTTTATTTAAAAAATTATATATTTTATTGATAACTAAAATATTTAAATGTTTATAATAATTTAATTCTTTAATTTTTTTTCTCTATGATAACATTAATATTTAAAATTATTTTAAATAACATGTTATATGATTTATATATTAAATAATTATTTATACATAAAAAAATGTTGTTTTATTTTAGTTTAAAATAATACAAATTAAAAATAATGATTTCAAATCAATTATAAAATATATTTTTATATTTTATGGAATTTCACTATTTTAATAAAAAAAAATTACATTTATATATTATATATTTAATTTTTTAATATAAATAATTTTTAAATTATAATTAAATAAAATCATAAATTATTATAATATATACAAAAATATTTATATTTTAAATTAAATAATATAAATATTTAGTTATATTCAGTTACATATAATAATTTTCATTTTTTACTTTTAATAAAATGAAAATTTTTTTATATTGTATATATTAATAAAGATATGCTATTTAATAAACTTTAAAAATTATACTAATAAAATATTATTTTATTTATTTTTTTTAATAATAAATTATATAAAATTTTTTTTTTTACATTATAATATTTTATTATTTTTATATATAGTCGTAAAATTTATTTTAATTATATATTAAATTTATAAAAATAAATAAAAAATTGAATTTATTTGAATAAAACTTAATTTAAATTTTAAGATTAATTCATACATATATAATTATTTGATAGAATATATATTTTTTTAAAAAAAATTACAATTTTCTGATTATTTGTATAAAAATCAAATTTTAAATAATAAACTAGATATTTAATTATTTAGTATTTTATTAATTAATTATATGATAAAAAATTGATAATATAAAATGCTTATATATTTTATAAATTATTATATAATTATAATTAAATTAAATTTTTTATAATTATAAAATAAATATTAATTTAATTTTTTTTTATATTAATATATTAAAAATATTATAAAAAAATATATATTCATACTTAAATTAAAAGTATTAAATAATATTAATAGATAATTATTTTTGATAATTTTAAAAAATAATTTAATTGATATTTTATTTATAATATAAAATATATATTTTATTATTTGTTTAAATTTAAATTTTCTTCTAAAATATTAAGCATTTAATGATTTATTTAATTTTAGTTTATATTTTGAAGTTAATATGTTTTTTATAACCAAGTATTTTTTATAAAATTTTTTAATATTCATATTTATATAAACTTAATTTCTTATTTAAACATTTAATTGATTAAAATTTTAAAGTGGATTTCTAACTTTTGGTTTAAAAAAATAATCCTAAAATCGTAGAAATTTTTTATAGAATGAGTAAATTTTTTATAGTATCATATGCATTTAAATTTACTTAAAAAAAAATATTAAATTAGTGTGCACCAAAAATCACTAATAGCTAATTTATTAATGAAGTTCTTATAAAGTCTTAATAATTTTTACTAACCTATTGAGATTTCCTTTAATCTAATTATCAGAATTATGTGAAAATAATAATACTAATAAAATAATTTATTAATAAGCCAAAACCATAAATATTATTAGAAGATGTTTATAAAAAAATAAGAAATTAATGTGAAAATTTTATTGATTACTACTAACAAAATTTTATAATTTAATAGAATTCTTACATATTAATTAAATTATATTCTAAAATCTAATAATACAAATTTAAAAAAAGAAGGAAACAGTAGTTTAAAATATGAAATTATTTCTATAAAATTATTTATGAAATTTGAAACAATTAAAACAAGAATATTAAAAAAAAAAAAAAATTATAAAACAACTTCTAAATATTAATACTTAAAGTAGATAAATAAGTGAGAATCTGATCTGGGACTTTATTCTTACTAAAAATTCGGAGTATAGATTTTTATTCTAAAAAATACTCTGGGGGTGGAGGACTGATTTTATGTTACTTGTAAAGAGTTTAAAAAAGTTTTCTTTTTTAGTTTTTTGTGATATTTTTTCATGTAATTGTTTTATAGATAAATGCAAATTCTTGTCATAAATTATTTAGAATAGATGAAATTTTTCTAAAAAAGTATATTATGTAATAGTTTATGATAGTAAAATAATATATATCTTTATATTAAAAATATTTAAAAAATAATATATACAATGATTCTTATTATTTTAATAAATCTTTATTATTTAAAGCAATTAATTAAATATATAAAAAATAAAAATTAACTTTCTAATTGTTGTGTATGATATAATAGATTTATATAAGTACATAAAAATAAAAAAATAAAATTTAAAATAGAATTCATAAATTAAAGAAATTACTAAAATGAAAAATAACTTAAGTAAATTTTAATAAAAATGCTAAAAAAAATGTATTTAAAGGATTATAAATATAATATATTTATAAATATATAAATAATAAATTTCTTTGTTTATATAAAAATATAAAATTTAATATTTATGAAATAAAAATAAAAAAAATAATTTATAGAATATGATATATATATATTTATATATATAAATATATATATATATTTAGTTTAATAAAATATTTTTTATTTATAATATATTTTTTTTTAAATTTTTTTGTTTTGTTTTGTTTTGTTTTGTTTTGTTGTTGTTTTTTTTTTTTAAAAAATAAAAATATATTTATACAATACAAATAAATTAAATATTCACAATTATTTAAAAAAAAAAATGTAAAATATTCTTTTTTGTAATATTTGTAATATTGAATTTGATAATAATTTTCATATACCGAGAATTATACCAGATTGTGGACATACATTTTGTTAGTAATGTATTAATTTAAATATAATAAACTCTTCTCAAGCTTTTACATGTCCTGAAGATGAGTAAAATAGTAAATATAAGCTAATCATATTATATAATATATTTATTTTTTATTTAAAAAATACATTATCAAATATAAATAAAAGATAGTTAATAATATAAACTTAAAAAAATATAAACTATTTCCCAATAAATATTACATTAATAAAAATGTTATCACACTTGCAAAATAAAAATGATTAAAATATAACGAATGCTTTAAATAATTTATAAATTCCCGTAATAAATTAGTGTTAAGAACATTAAAAAGTTAAAGACTTAATATGTATAACATGCTCGAATCAAGTAAACTTTATAATGAAATAATTTAAAAAGAAATATTTTTTTATAAAGATATGTACATACTGTGCTATTTTTGGAAAACATAGAGATCATTAAATTTTAACATAAGATAATTTTGATAAAGAAATAGAAAACAATCTTTCTTAAATAAAGGGAATTAAAGAAAAACTATCATTTTAAAACGATTAATTTGTGACTAAAATTTAGTAAAATTTTAAGGAAATAATCGAAACAAATATCTAATAATAAAAAAGTTTATTTATTTAATAGATAAATTATAAGATTGAAGTAAATAAATAAAATTTATTATTTATTTATTTTATTTAAAAAAAATTAAAATAAAAGGAATACTAGAAAATGATAAAATAATAATAAAATATATGGTATAAATAGATAGATAAATTATTTTAAAATATAATTGATAAATTTAAACGATTTGAAAGTTTTGAATATGAAGATATATATAAAAGGATGATTAATTGGCATGAAAAGTAATTAAAAAATAAATATATATATATATATATATATATATATATATATATATATATATATATATATATAATAAATATATATATATTTAAAGTATAGAAAAAATGTATTAATAATAAAAAAAAAACTTAATTAATTTCAATTTATATTCAGACAAGTTCAAAATACTCGAACAAGGGAAAGATTTAGAAAAAGAATATAAATTATTACTTGGATTTCCCGAAAAATTAATTTAAAGTTATTTAAATAATATTGTAATTTAATTCGAAATAACAAATCCTCAAATGTTTATCAAAAATTTAAAAGATGAAAATTATATATTCTTACTAAATTAATTATAAAACGAAACAAAACATAATAAATAAAATAAGTTATTCGAACTTAATTTAAATTAGTCTTAAATCAACTAGGATTAACTCTTATTATCAAATTTATAAAATCAAAACGAGTTTTTAAAAAATAATCTTTTTTCTTAAACTTTGGTAAATAGTTAATAATAAGAAATAAAAAATTAAGTAGATGATATATTAAGTTAAAATTTAAAAATGGAATATAATAATATTTAAGGGAATTAATTTTTTAAATTAGGTAAAAAAATTGAATCTTTAAATTTAATATGCTATGATGATTTTTACAATTAAAATTTTAGTAAAAGTTCAAATTTAATTTCAGAAAAAAACGAAATAGCAGCCCCAATAACCATTAAAACTGAAAATAATTTCTTTGATGATAAAATAATCAGTATAAATGAAAATTTAATTGATAATGTTTAGTAAAAATCATAGTAATAATAAAAATAAAAAATAAAAACAAATTAATTGAAATTTATTAAGTCTCCTAATAAAAATATGAAAAATATTGATAATAAATTTATCAAAAGTAATTCTGAAAACTTAAATTTAATCATCTATAAACTAAAGTTTAACTAACATATAGATTATTTAGAGTTAGTCAATGAAGGTATTTATTTTATTTATTCTTTTTTAAAATAATTATAAATAAGGAATTACAGATAATGATTGTGAAGATTTGGGAAATTAATTAAGTAAAACATAGTAGGAGGTTAATTCTATTATTTTAAGTAAAAATAAAATCGGAGATTAGGGATTAAAGTATCTACTTTAAGGTTTGAATAAAGGAAATTAGCCAATTTATAATATTAATTTAAGTGATAATTTACTCACAGATGAATGCTTAGATGATATATATTAGTATTTAAATTAAAATAATAAGTTAAAGAGCATTTATTTGCATAATAATAATATTAAAAATACTAAAAGCAAACAATTAATTGATAAAATATAATAAGTTTCTAATTTATATATATGAAGAAAAAACACTTTAAACGAAATTAGAATAATAAATATTTTTATTTTTAATTTAAAAAAAAAAAAACATATCAAAATATTTTTGCTTAAAATATTTTATGTTATAATTTTCTTATAAAATTTTAATTTAATTAATATTATTAATTTTTTTTTTTTACTAAAATAATATATATATATAAATTATTTTTATCAATATATTCCAATTAATATCATAAACTATCAAAAATAATAAAATATTATAAGAATAACAATTTACATATATAAAAAAAATATTTAATACATTTTATGACTGAATAGAAAAAAAAATAGGATTTGAACAATGGTTTAGTCACTGATTAATATCGAATAATGAATACAATAAATAGTGGATCATTCGGTACAGTTTATTAAGCCGTAGAAATACGTTAAAAAATATTTGTAGCAGTGAAAATATTAAAATAATCATAAAACTAAACAATATAATAAAAACTAGAAGAAGAAATCAAAATATTACAAGACTTAGTACATATAGAAGGAATTCCTAAAATAATAGATTATTGTAATAATGAAATACATTAATTTATTGTGTTAACACTTTTAGATAAAGACTTGGACTATTATTTTGCTCTTTGCTAAAATAAATTTTCAACTAAAACAGTCTTTATGTTAGCCATTGATTTGATAAAAATTCTCGAATAAATACATGATAAGGGATATATACATTAAGATTTAAAACCAGAAAATATAATTGCTGGAAAAGGAGAAGAAGATACAAAAGTCTACATAGTAGACTTTGGGCTTTCATATAAATATATAGATGATAATAAGAAACATTTACCTTAGGTAGAATAAAATCAATTTATGGGAACTTTTAGGTATTGTTCGATTACAGCCCATAAATAACTCTCATAATCAAGAAAGGACGATTTGGAGTCTTTGGGGTATATGATAATTTATTTTTTAAAAGGAAAATTACCTTGGTAGTCTTTAAATAATAAATGTAATAAAGAAGTTGAAAATTTAAAATAAACTATTACTATGGAGGAATTATGTAAGGGTATTCCTGTTTCTTTTTTAGAATATATGAAATATATTAAAAAACTAAATTATTTTGATAAACCAGATTATTAATATTTAAGTTTATTATTTTAAGAAAACTTGAAAAAAATAAATTCAGAAAAAGATAATATTTTTGATTGGAAATTAAAAAAGTAAAGAAAAGATAAAAATAAAGATGTTGTTAATTTTACTCTTTTTTTTTTTTTTTCATATATATATATTATTATTATTTTTTTAGAAAAAATGTATGACTGTAATTATAAATAATTCAAATAAAAATATTTAACATAAAATTGATAATAAATTAAATTTGAATCAAAAATTTTATGGATTTAATAATTAATATTAAATAAATAATAGTAATAGTAAAGATATTAGTTAAAGTTCTTCAAATAGCATTAATTTAAATATAGTGTAAAAGCCAATTAATCCACTTACTATTTAAAGAGGGTAAAAGAAAAAGACAACAATTTTATCTGGATAAAGAAATAATATAAAGAAATCTACTTTTTTTCAAAATTAAACTTAAATTGCAAGAAAAAATGAGTTTTTATATGAAAAATAAGATATTACAAGTCAAGAATAAAGTTTAGAAGAAGAAAAATTATCTTTAACATAAAAAATATCATAACTAAATAATAATACAACTTAACCAAAGTACTTATATTAATTAATTCTTTGTTTTACATTTTGAAATAAAATAAAAGGTTTTTTAACTTTCTAAGATAAAATATAGGGTCAGCTTGATTCAGAAAAATAAAATATAAAAAAATATATAGATATAAAAATTATATTTTTATAGAGTTTTTATATATTTTTAAAATATTAATTATAAATACATTAGTTATTTAATTAAAATTTCAAAGTTTTATTAAAAAACATTTAAATTGTATTTATATTAATTGAATGGTGTTTTTACAATACTCAATTAAATAATTATATTTTTAATTTATTTTTTAATCAGAAAAAATAAAATTTAACTAATATAAAAAATTTTCAAGAAAAAATATAATAATTATAAATATATAATATATTATATATATATAATAAGTTATAAATATATATATGAATTATAATCATAATTTATTATACAAATCAAGCAAATACTTTTATGTTTTGTTATTTTAATCCATAATTTTATTAAACATAAAAACTGAAATTTCATCAGCACTTGGTTTAACAAAAAATAAAAAGAGATTCGCATATTTAGGATTTTCGAGATTTTCAGCAATAGTTTTAAAATATTAAAAATATTTTAACCTAATCTAATCTATAAACTTAATAACTAAATCAATCTAAAAAAAACTATTATATTTATTCAACAATTTAACCGCTAAACTTAACTAATCATTCAACTTCTCACTTGAAATATTTAAACTTTTCCCTAAATTATTAAGTGAATATTCATATTAATCATTTAAATAATACGATCGGGCAATATAAAAATACAATAGAGGATGTCCATCCTTGTTCTCTACAGCTTTAAAAAACCATCTTAAAGCTTCCAAATAATCATCAGAATATTACATATATTAAAGTCCTATTTTTATCATCACATTAGTATAATAAGGACTTGCTTAATGACAACTTTCATAGTATTATAATTAAGCATTATCAGATGTTAAGTCTCCTAAAGACTCATAACATTTATAGCAATTAATGTTATAGGCAATTCCTTTTTCATAATATTTAAAAGCCGTGGTTAAATCTTTTTATGAATAATAATAATCTCCGAACATTTTTTAGCATAGACTATCTGTTGGTCTTAATTTATGAGCTTTTTCTAAATAAATTCTTGCCTATGTAAAATCTTACATTCTGAAATATAAATTGAATAATTTATAGAGTATAAAAAAGTGGTTGGGAATTATTTAAAGACATTTCTTATACGAATTTACGAGTTCTGTTGCGTCTTCTTAAATTATATAAATTTCGCTAAGAAAGCACTACAATTCAAAATCGACATTATTGAAGCATTTTTACATTTTTTATTTTATTTCTTGAATGTATTATTCATGAATTTTAGGATATTATCTTATTTTACAGGCCAAAATCATTATTTCTTGGTCTTATTTTATACTTTCACATTCGCTTTGGAAATATTATATGGCTTAAATGTATTCTTTATTGCAGTATTTAATCAATCCTTTAGCAAATTAGATGCCTGAGTTTTATAATTCGTTCTAATTTTATTATTGATTTTATTAAGGACATATGTTTATCTATTTTTCGATCTATTCTTAGAGTTCTTTGCTTATCTTTTTACTTTTATATTCATCATAATAATATAGATCTTTTATATACTCTGATTTTATTTAGATATCATCTTTGAATTTTTTGTATATTTCTTCGGCTTTATCTAATTCGTAAATTTTTAAATGCGATTTTATTGATAATTTACAGGCGAGCTTAGAATTTTGCTTTATTTCATCTTTTAATGTTTCGTTGCATTTTTCGAATTAATGTTTTTAGTAATATTCAGATGCTAAATGTAATTTGCTTTATTTTTAAACTTTATTTCCCATATTTTTTTATTTAAAAAAAAATAATAATAATATAAATTATGATTTATTAGTTTTATTTTTTTTGTATAAAAGTAGATATTATATTATATTTGATTTATTTATTTATTCTTAAATTTTGATATTAGTATTATAATTATTTATTTTTTAAAAAATAAATTAAGGCTAATAATAAGATTTTTTAATTTTGCTTTTATTTTAAATAAAAAAAATATATAAAAATTCATTAAAAACATGAAATTAATTATTATTAATAAAGCAAAAAAATTACATAAAAGTATAAATAATACAATTTTATCTTTTTAAAATATATTTTATATATTTTTCTGATTCTTTTTTTTAAAAAAAGACCAAACTAATATTTTTTTGTTATTAAAAATAACAAAAATCAATACAAAGATATAATCATAAAATTATAGGTATAAAACTATTTTAAAAATAAAAAGAAACATTCAGTACAAAAATTATAATATAAAATGAGCGAATATATACTATAATTTAATAAAATAAAACCCTGTTTATAAACATTTTTAACAATATAATAAACCCAACTAATATATCTTTCATTTTTTTAACAAAAAATTATTAATTGCAAGAATAAATTTGACATAGAAAGCCAAGACAGTTTTTTTTTTTATGACAAAAGCTCTTTTAGATTAATTTATAAGGTGCTTCCGGTTTATTGATAACAATTAGACATTTTAATAACCTATAAATTATACTGTAATAAGACTATTTAATAATATCTTTTATTATGAAAATTTGAATTTATTTACTTAGCAATAAAGTAAACCCATTAATTTTATAAAGTAGATTTATCATAGTACGAAATTAATTTTCTATTAATTAACTAAATTTCAGTTAATTAAATAAAAATATATCAGTAAGAAACTAAATAAAAAGTTATTTAAATAGTAAATTAGAAGCTTGAATTAATCAGCTTATTGGCAAATCCTAAATGCTTAATAAAAATAAAAATTAATAATTATACGATAGAATATCCATTTTTTAATCTAATTAACTAATTTAAAAAAATAAAAATAATTTATAAGGCTTATTGTGATAAATTTTTTTTCCTTTTTTTATTTAAAATTACATTTTCTACTTTAATAATAATTTTTTTTTTCAAGATTCCTATATAATTATAAAAGCTAAACTAATAAAATAAATTCACAATGAAATCATTAAATAAATAATAATATAACATTTTTCAGACTTAATAAAATATATAACATATAAATAAAAAATAACCTATTATAATAGAAAAATAATAATATGACTAAAATACCAAGTGAAACTAATAAAATACATAAAGATTTTTGTAGTATTTAAAAAGTATAATATTTACTAGAAAAAGTAAAAAATTTTCAAAATAAATAATTTAAGTAATATATGTATAATACAAATAATTTAAATAAATATTCTTAAAATTTTTAAAAATATTAATAATTTAATTATTATATCTAAGTCAATAATAAAAACCTATTTTAAATCTATTTTTCTAGTATCAAATTAAATTGATTAGAAAATAAAAAAATTTAATGATTTTATAAAATAATAATATAAATAAAGCTTTTAAACTACTCAATAATGTTTATTAAAAATACATTTGAATACTTACTTTTTTAAAAAAATTAGATGATATCATTTTTTATACAAAAAAAAAAATACTAAATGTTATAATTTTATTAATTAAAATAAAATTATTAAAATATATTTAAATAATTTAATTATATATTATTTTAAGAATTTTATAAATATAACAAAGAAATTTAAAAAATATATTCTAAAAGCCATTTAATAATAAACTATATTAATATCTTTTTTGATAACTTAATTCTTATTTTATAAATGCCGATTTATAATATAATTCAGTATATTATTTCGATAAAAAAAAGACTAATACAAACCTATAGATTTATAATTTTAGGAAAAATAATAATACAAGTTGAATAACTTTTATAATAAACTTAAAAAATATTAAAAAAAAAAAAAAAATTAGAAAATTAATGGAAAGAAGAAAAAATATTTAAAACTTTATATTAATAAGTAATTAGTATTGAATAAATATAAAATTTGAAATTCCGATATCCTGATTAATAAATGAAATATTTATTAATGTTAAAATTAAAAATATTTATTCTATTTAATAGAAATTATGACAAGAATAATTATCTGATAAAAATAATTCAATAAAAAGCTTTAATTCTAAATTCTATATTTAAATTTAAAAACAAAAAATATAAATAATTGATAAAAATATAAATAATGATATTACATTCAGAAAATAAAACACTTTTATTTTTTTTATAATATTATTTTATTTATTTTTATATTAGATAATTAATATTTAAATTTTTTATATCATATGTCTATTTATTTCTTATATATTATTCAATATTAAATAAAATTAGATAATGTTTATAATGAAAAAGTTATAATATAAGATTATCATGATGAATAAATATAATGGATATTTAAATCATAGAGAAATACAATAAAATAAGTTTTTATTTATAAACATTTTTAAAAATACTAAAATATTAATATTTATTTATAATAAATTTAAAATATTAAAATAATGTTTTTATTAATAAAAAATAAACTAAAAATAATTATGTTTTTAATATATAATATTTATAACTCTCTTCATTTCTTTTATTAAGGGTAAAAAGATTATCCTACAGGAAATTACCCATTATTATAAAAAGGTTATTATTATTATTATCCATATGGTTATTATTGTTATGCTTATTACTATCCATATTAAGGTATTCCATATCCACCTTATGGTTATTACTATGCGTAAGGATTAGGCTAATAAGCATAAGAAGGAGGTTATTAATATGGTTATTAATTTCCGTAAGGGAGTTATTGTTATTAATATGGATTTTAATATTAAGACGCATGTTAATTATAATTAGGGAACTAGTTTTATTAAATGAGTTATTTTTATTACTCATTTTCAATCAATTAAAGTAAATTTTACTTTTCAATAGATCTTGCCTGTACAAAATCTTATACTTTCTTTTCTAATTCAATTAATAAAGTATTTAAGTCTTCATAAAATTACTAACCTTGTTAAGAATCACTAAATAATTCAAGGACAACAGTCAAACCATTCGAAATTCTTTCTGATTCTTACATTTAAGCCGAATTGTTTCCTCCTTTTTGTTAATTTTTTATTGATTATAATTCGTTTGCTATTGTGCAACAATTATTTACACTTAAAGAAAATTAAGTTACCTATTTTTTTATTTGTTAATTTATTTTTTATTTTTTATTACAATATCATTTAATTAGTTAATTTATTAAGAAACAGGTTAAAGAACAGTTTCTAATAATTAATTTTAAGGAACTTTTTTTTAATTAGCTTTAGCTAATTCTTATACATAATTGATGTTTTTGACATTTTCTTAAATTTAATTCGCTAAATCTTTAATTTAATTAATTTAAGAATTAGCTAATTTATCGTTTTTTTCTAATTCTTATAATTTCTGTTAGCTCTATTATCTAAATTATTAATCAGAAGCTGCGCCTTCAAACAATTTAGTAATTTCAGTTATAGGTTTTTATATTAACTAAATAATATCTTAATTTTATTTGAATCTTGCCTAATTATCCATTTCTATTCCAACTGCAGTTTTAAAGTTTTCTTCAAAAACTATTTTATTTTATTTTTAAAAAAATATATATATATAAATAAATATATATATATATATATGTTATTTTATATATATATATTATATTCAATTATATATTTATTTTACTTGATAATTCTGCTAAATAATCTTTGTTTATTTAATCAGAAGATAATCTAGTCCATTTTTATCCATATTATTTTCTTAAAGCAATATCTTCATTATTTTCATTATCTATTATATTTTTAATTCTATGTATAAGAATTCCACATTTATTATTTTTTTCTTTAAGAATATCAATATTTTAAACAAGTTTATTGTTTCCACCTTATTAATTAAATTAATTTATTTTTTCTTATACTTTTGCAGGTATTTTATTAGTTTATTATTATTATTAATTAATATCTAAGAAATAATTGACATAATTAGCTAAAAAAGATTAATTTTTCATATCCAAAATTTACTTTTGTAATTAATCAACTTCAGAACATCTTTATTACGCAAATTATTTGATTTCGTTTATTAATTTATTCATTTCATCATTCATAAACTAACAAAAATCATCTTCGTTTACAGTTAATTATACACCAAACTCTTTCGGTTCTACAGCTTTTATTAATAAATTATCACTTACTTCTTCTATAGAAACACCTTCACTTACTTATTCTTTATAAATCTATTTTTTTATTAAATAACAAAAAAATTTTTTTTTAAAAAATCAAAAAAATTAAAACTTATTAATTCCTATTATTATATTCATTATATTTTTAATCGTTTTAATTTTTCAAAGCAATTAAAGCTTATTTCTATTATTCATTTAAAGACTTCATGGCAGCTTAATTTCCAAGTACTTATTTTAAAACATTATCAACTTTTTTAATATATCCAAGTGCTAATCCCATATGATTTCCTTTAAGATTATCTTCCAATTCCGAATTGTGATAGACTATCATTTTATTAGAAGCTTCTATCATATAATAAACAGACGAGAAATATAAACTATTCTTAGTTTAAGTTAGATGTTCTTAATTTATTCCCGAAGAACCTTATTTTAAACATTCATTTACTTTAGAAAGTCCAATGGTGAAATTATTACTAGCTTCTTGTGCAATTTAAGCTTTTTTTTATAAAATATATTATTTATTATATAATTAAAATAATATACCTAAAATATTAGAACCGAGTTTAATTTCTTAAGGCAATAAATTTTAGAATAAACAAACATAAGAATTAGCAATCATTAAATGATATAAAATATCCAAATTTTCTTCTGTTAAATCTGAATGAATTTATCTTACTTCAGGAATTATATTTAAGGCTAAATTTCTTGTTTAGGTTATTGCCCAAGCTCCTTGTCTGTATTTAGCAATCGCCTACTTTCTTTTATCAGAATCGTTTGATTCTTATAATGATAGACCTTCAGTGTAATATAAAATAGCTAAGTTATACCATATACAAGCCTTTTCATATTAAATAGAAGGAACAGCAACAGATTTTTGAGTATTAAAAGAATCAGCCCATGTAAATGGTATAGTTATAGCCCCTTATTAATAATGTTCAAATCTAAATCTATATATATTTAATTTATATATAATTAATAAGTATAAAAATTTACTTTTTTTCAACAAAGTTTAGGTATTTTATATATTCTATTAATTTTTAAGTATATTTTTAAACTGTAGGAATGTCGTTTATTAGATTCTTTGTGTGTTATTCAAATTTAAATTCAGCTCTTAGTTCGTTTATTTTTGTAAATACAGGTTTTACTTTATCCCAAGTCTATGAACCATATAAGCTTGATATGTATTATTAAAAAATTTAATCTAGAGCGATTTTTTAAGTAGTTTTTAAAAGAAATGTGATGTTTTTCATATTTATTTATTTTATATTTTTATAATATGTATATATAAAATAATTTATTTTTGTTGTTTGCCTATAATTTATTTTATTTTATTTATATTTTTTATCATAAAATTAATTAATAAAGAAAAATATATATATATGATAAGAAAAATAATAAAAAAAAATCTCTAAAAAAAGTTAATAATATATATATTTATATATATAATTTATATATATATATAAATATATATTTTTATAAATTATATATTTATATATTTATATAAAATGTTTTTATCACATTATTTTACATCATTATTTTTACTTGTACATATAATATATTTTTTATTTATTTAGATTCTATCTTATCTTAATTTATAATCTTATAAATATTAGACTAACCTTACAAGCCTACGATTTTTTTCCTTTAATTTTTTTTTTCTAATTTTAAAATATAAAAATAGTATCAAAAAATAAAAAAATTCAATAATATTGTCATGTTTTAATATTTTTTTATAAAATATTTTTTTTAATAAATATTTAATATTATTAATAATAAAAATATCATAAATGAATTTAATATATATATCTAGATACCCTATTTATATATTATAAATTATCTTTTTAAAATATCTTTTATTATTCATTTTATTTTTATATTCAAAGTAATTTTAAATGAATATAAAACAAATATTTTTTAATTAATATTAAACTTTTATAGCAAATGCTTTAAAAATTGAAAATAAAATAAAAAAGTAGTGTTTGCTTTGAATGAAATTTATAATACCAATTAATATATTTTAAAAATAAATATATGAAAATCTTTTAGTAAATAAATTAAAGTTAGTTATTATATTATATATAATAAAAAATTATTATTTCCTTAAAAATAAAATAACGTTTAATATGTTATGAATGAAAAAAATATTAATTTCATCATTAATACATGAATTAAAAAAATTTATTTATATTATTTTTATAAATAAATAATTAATTTTTTTAATTATATATTCTTAGTTTCTTCTTTAAAAAACAGCAAAGTTTTATAATAAATATTATTTATACATTTTGTGATAGACAAAATTTATATTTAGTAATTACATAAATAAAAAAAAGAGTTTTTTCGCTTTAGTCATAATAATTTAATTGGTCATGTTAAATCTCTTCATTAAAACGGTATTTACACAGAAACATAAAATCAGAAAATTTGATCATTGATAATAAGGGATATTTGAAAATTAGAGATTTAGGTATACCAAGAATATGGAAACCAAAAATAGTGCTGATACATCTGATACACCTCGCTATAAGAGTAATGCAAATATAAATTATTAAACTTTAAATATATAATTCTTAAATATAGCACGGAAAAAGTATGCAAAAAATAAGTAATTATAATTAATTAAATAAGTTTAAATTATAAAAGTTGTTTTTCATTGTTAAAGTTTACAAGCTGTAGATTTTGCTAATAGTGTTCTTATTTTCTTTTTAATTAAATATATATATACATAATTTCTAAAAATTAATATAAAGAAAAAAAGCTAAATGAAGAATTCTTATTTTTATTTAAATAAAATACAATAAATTAAAGTAAGTTAAATATTTTATTAGATTAAAAAGAAAATAATTCTTAATAAAATAAATAGTAAGAAGGGATTCTGTATAAAGAATGTTTGATTGCCTAAATTTAAGTATAATAATATATAAAACACTAAATTAATTTTTTTTTAATAAATAATAAATATTTAGATATTAATAAAACAATAATTACTATAAAACTTTAGAATAAATATAAATTTTAATATATTTAATATAAAAATTTTAGTAAAATAAAATAAATTTTTATGCAAAATTATTTGTAAATTTTTAAGAAATTTGGGGACTTTTTAATACAAATTCTAAATATAAAATAAAATTATATTATTTTGAACTTATTAATATTAGTTTAATTATTAATTAAGAAACTATTTTAAATAATATTATATAAATTTTAAATATTTATATTAATTCTAATATTTTTAAAAATGCAATTTTAAATTAAATTATATACAAATTTTCTGTTAATATTATTTTATTATTTATAAATATAAAAAATACATCATTATTAAAATTAAATATTATTTTACCCAAATATAATAATTAAATATAATTTTGGCCCAAAAATATATGATATTTTTTAACTGTTTTTAATCATTTTTTATCCATTATTCTTATTTAAATATATAAAATAATAATTTATTTATAAAATATTTTAGTTTAAAATTTAATTTTTTTTAGAAAAATAAATAAAATATAAACATTATATTTTTTTATAAATATTTGTTTGAAGTTAATTTAAATTTATACAAAAATATATTTATAATATATGATAGAATAAAGACAAAAATAATAATATATATCTATTTTATATATTTTCAATACTTTTTTATAAAAAATTTAATTATAAAATAATTCAAGAATAAAATAAAATAAAATTTATAATAGAAAAAAGATAAAAAATGAAAAAATAAGTAATATTATTGATCATATTTATATTTTTAATAATTTCTGCTGAAGCTGTGAAACAAAAAGATGTCGATAAACAATAATCATCAAAGAAGTCTTCTAAATTAAATGATAAAGAAGAGAAATAAACTAAATAGGAATCTTAATAAAAAGAAAAAACATTAAAAGTAGAAAAAGCTTAAAAAGAAGAAAAACCGTAAAAAGAACTTAAACCTGAAAAACCTCCTAAAGAAGAAAAGTAAAAAGCCTAAAAGGAAGAGAAACCTCCTAAAGAAGAAAAACAAAACTCCGTAAAACCTCCAAAGAAAGAAAAGCCTCCTAAAGAAGAAAAGCCCCAAAAAGTAACAATTCCAAGAAATAACACTTAAGTAGCCTATTAATAAGCCGCAAATGTCATTTTTTGGAACGGAACTGACTAAACTGAAACATTAGGACTCTTTAAATAAATTGGAGTAAAGAAAAATAGCTGTTAAATAAACAAATTCAACTTGTTTAATCACCCTATATAAAATATTTAGAATAAATGTCATGAAGTTGCTTATAATTCTTAATTGGAAAATCAATGGTAATCATATGCTGATAATAATTTAACTCTTTAGTATAAGTTTTTCGAAAATGGAAAGTCTTGTGAACAAATTACTAACTGGAACTATTAATAATTATAAGGTAATAAAAACATTATTCCTTATAATGTTTATATGATTTTTTTTTTAAAACAAAAAAAATAGAGAATAAAATTGTTGTTTAAGAAAAGGGTAAATTTCATTATTTGAATAGTACATAATAAATAAAATGTAAAAAAAATTTTAAAATAAATTAATAATATAGTATTTAATAGATGATTGTCAATTTTCTGGTTTTAATAATTTAAATTAAACAAGTTAATATTAATATTCAAATAATTATACATTAAATTATGACACTGAAATAAGAAAGAATTATTTTAAACTGTATATTAAGTCTAAAATAAAGCTTAACTGAAAACTCATCCGAAAAATACAACGAAAAAGTCGAAAACGCCATTTTCCATTACTAAAATATCACCAAATAGGATCTAAACGAAACCTATTTAACTAAATAATCCAAGGGCAGACAAAAACATAACATGTTTATTACATAATTGTTAATGGATTAAATTAAAATGAGAGTAAATGGGATAAATAAAAAAAATATGTTGATACTTTCGAAACATATAATGAAGGTTAAATATTTTTGAATGAAAAACATAAAATATATAATGAGAATAATATTCATACTTCGAATAATACTCTAAATAGTACAGTAGATAATAGTAATTTTAATATCACTCTAAACATTGATTCTGGAATATATTAAGAAAGAACTAAAAAATATTAAAAATCCACTTTCGGATAAAATGCTAATAAAATATAATTTAATGATGTTGGATATTATAAATAATGGAAAATTAATAATTAAAGGCCACAAAGAATTATAATAATACTGATAGTTGGGATGTTATTGGATTAGTAGATCCTTTAGATATATCTTTGTAATAATAAAAGAAAAAATCAAAACATAATAAAAGAGAAGATCTTTGATTTAAAAATAATATATGCAAAATATTAAATGTGTGTTTTTTTTATTTTTAATATTAAAAATTATTTAAAAAAAATTCTATACTTTTCTAATTTTGGGTATTATATTATACTTTTTTTGTTTATAGAATAAATTTTCTCTTAATATTTTTATTATGAAAATTTTAAGAAAAAAAGAGTAAATTCTTTTTTTACATATAAATTTGAAAAAAAAAATAAAAAAAAAGATTTTTATATAAAAAATATGGGAAGATTTTTTTTTTTTTTTTTTCATATATCATTAATAATTTATTTTAAATGTGTTTATAATATTTCTTCTGAATTTTATTTACAATCATCTAAATTCTAATTGTTTTATTTAAAATTGCACTCATATGTTTTATTTCAAATTGCAATTTATATTCAAATCTTTTGAATTATCTGTCAATTTAATCTTGTTTTTTGGTCATACAATCAACAAATTTATCCACATTTTTTTAAGATTTATTTATACATTCTTAAGAAATAATTTCGATTTTTTTTAATATTGCGTATTCAGTTTAAACTATTTTTGGGTTGAATTATTCTATAAAATTATTTAATTCTTTTTCAAAATTCATTTTTATTATTATTATTTTTTTTTAAAAAAATTATTATAAATTCTAATTTTTTATCTATTAATTCTTTTTTATAAAAACGAAAATATTTAAGTATTTTTTTTTAAATTAATAAATTAAATAAATATTAAAATTATTAAAAAAAATATATATTTAGAATACATTCATAAAAATATATATATATTAAACATTTTTTTTTTAAATTGCAAAAACAAAAAATAATTTATTTTTATACATTTAATGTAAAAAAATTATTAAAATACTCATTTTTATTTTTTATGAAAAAAAAAATAAATAAAAAAACTCATAAAAATCTTTCTTATAATTTTTTAAAATAATTTTAAAATTAATTCAAATACATGGCTTTTCCAGAACTATTAGAAAGTAAATTTGAATAATTAATTTCATACATAAATTCAATTTTCAGTATTTTTTCATATTAAGTTATAAGTGAACCCCCGAAAATCTCCCCTCTATTAAATCTACTTTAAGATTTAATAAAGCCTTCTAATTCTTCCGAATTAAGAGAAATATCAATTTCACAGATTTTTTCATTTTCCTCATCATCTTAAGATTTTAGAAAAGAAAAATGTTTTAAATATACAAATTCACAAGGTTTATTTAGATGCTAAGAATTAGATTATGCGAATAATATATTGTTTTAAATATCATCATTGATAATAACTGTTTATTCAAATCCATGTAATGTTTACATTATTTAAAGATTATTTTTAAAATTGATAAAATCATCCATATTTGGTGTATTTACAATATAATCTCCTATAATAATAATAACTCGATTATCATCTATACTTAATTCACTTCTATAATACAAATTTTTATCTCCTTATTTTATTATATGGTCAAAAAGTTCAATGTTTTCAATTAATTCCTATTCTAATCTCCACATAAAATCTTAATATGTTTCCTATTTTATGATTTCTAATTAATAAAGTGACTCTCTTGATAAATTAAACATTTACTGTTATTATTTTAATGTTTATATCCATTTCATATATATTTCAGGTTTTTAAAAAAGTTTTTTGTTTGCAAATTTATTCTAATCTATAATAGAAAGTTCATAAAATTCACAATCGAAATATTGACTATTTCTTTTATAATGGTTAATTAATTACTAATTAATATCTTTTCCTTTTCCCCATATATCATTAGAACTAATTGTGAATATTTAGCTACCTCTTTCAGATATGTTACTATTAGTACAGGAATAAAAACTTTGCCCATTATCTTACATATTATTCCAGCATTACTATATAGGAGAAAAATTAGGTTTGAATTCTTTTTATTTATCTTTTGATATTTTTTCAATAGTTTATATGTTATTATTTTCATTATTTTTTATTTACTAAACTAATACTCTACTGTTTCTTTCAAGCAAAGACTTTCTTAAAAAAGGTTATTATATGTTTTCTTATTTTTTTTTTGATGAAACAGAATGTCTTTTAGGAATAATGGTAAAGGCGAAGTTTTAATAATTACTTTTTTAAGGAGACAGATACTATTCTGAATTTGATTATCTATGAGGCATAGGGACTTCTTGTTCGATTTAATTTATACTTAATAGTTATCTTTAGTCTTTTATTGTTTTCTTTTTTTGATATTCTTGTGTGTTTTTCAGGTTTTATAGGGAAATATTAATGCTTTTAGATGAATTTTAAAGACTTAAATGTGGTGAATAAAAGTTTTCGCTTTTTTCACTTTTTTAATTTTCTATTTCATGTGTTTATTCATTTTCTTCTTTTTTTTAATTTTATACATCTTTGATTTTTATGTTTTCATTTTTTTCTACTTATTATATTTATTGTTCTTCTTTTTTTTATATTTTCTCACTTTCTTAATTTTATAAATTTTGTTTTTTTTGTTTATTATCTTCTATATGGTCATCTTCTGCTTTTAATAATTCTTTATTTTATAAGTTTTCTTTTTACATAATTTCTGATTTTATGTTATCTCCTTATTGTTTATCATCTTTTTTTTATATATCATCATCTATTTAAACAGGTTTTTATTTTTAAATATTATATTCATATTTTATATTATTTTCTTTAATTTGGTTGCCTATTTAATCTTTAAATATTTTATTTATACATTAATTAACTTACACTAACTATTCTATTGAGGTTCTATTATTTTCTTATTTTTTTAATTGGCTTTAATTAACCTATTCTAATTATTCTTCTTATTTAATAATTTAAAAGAATTATTTTATTTTAATATATGTACATTTTTCTTTTAAGTCTAATAATTATGTGTTTTCTTTTTCAATAATTGTTAAGTCTTTTTCAATTTCTTACATTAGAATTATGCTTTTTTAATTATTTGACTATTTTCTTGTTTATTAATAAATATTTTTGTCATAATTTTATTATTTTTTTTATATTAAAGGTTCATTTTAAGGATTTTATTTATTCTTTTTTTCTTTTTCAATGCAAAATAAAAAATAAATGCACACTTTTAATCTTTCCATTTTTTAATTTTTGTATATATTATATTTTTTTTAATTTATAAATTGTTTGTAATTATTTATATATTAGAATCTTTAAGAAATTCAATTGATAAAAAATTATTGTTTTTATTATAATAAGTAAAATATAAAATATTAATTTAATATTTTGAAAAATATATAAAACTAAAAAATAATATTGTAATTATTTAAAAACGTTATCAAAAATTAAAAATATATCATTGTTTAATAAAAAATCTATATTAATCTATATTAAATATATTAAATATTCAAATAAAATTTTAGAGTTCATATAATTATTAAAGACACACAATCAAACTCGTTCTAATATTTAGAATTTTATTCATTTATTTCTTTAATTTATGTATAATTTAGATTAAAACCATTATCTATAAAAACTAAAACATTACCTCCTATATACCATGCCTATTATATATCCAAAAAATATTCTAATTCAATTACTTATTATTATAGATATTATAAATAAAGCTATTCTTGTATTTATTATTGTGATTAATAATAAAAAAGTTGTTTAATCCTTCAATTTTTATAGCTTCTGCTCCAATTTAAAAGTCTTGGAATTATTTATAAATTAAATTAGTTGGAACATCAATAACACATTATTAAAAATTAATCGAATTATTATTAATATATAATTATCTTTTATTAATTTGCTCTATTTTTAGCTAAGAATTTTTATTATTTGGTAAACTATTTAAAATAACTTCAGTCTCCAAACTCTTTGTATTAAATGATAGTAATTCATGTCCATCATCTAGAATTATTATTTATTTATAATTATATTCTTCAATAAAAAAATTATTAAAATGTAATAAAATATTACTTTATTTTAATAAACTAGTATTTTTTAATCTAAAGATGTTAAATTTTAATTAATTTTCTTTATTTTCACTTAAATTAAAATCCTATTGGCAAAATGTCAATATATTTTCTTCTTTTTTAAATGTGTATTAAATATATTAAGGTTCTGATTAGTGAAAAATATACATATATCTTTTGTCTATTTCTTATATTTTTGTTTATTTTAATTCAGGAATTGATATATATATATATAAAATTATTATTTGTTTGTATAATGAGTTATTATATTTATTTATAATAGTTAATAATAATAAAACTTTCTTATATTTCAAGCTTATTTAATAATTCATAAAAATGATTTTAATAACTTTAATTTTTAAGATTAATTTCTTTCTAAAGTATATAATTACTGGACTATATTGTAATGTTATTTTCAGTGATTATTTTATTGAAAATACATTTTTAAAGCTTTTTTTCAAAATATATTTAAAAGTAATTTTTATTTTTATTTTACTTTTTAATCAATATTATCCTTCGATTCTTTATTATCTTTTTGTTATTTATTATTTAATATTTTAGAATATTTTTAGTTAATTATACTATTAACTTTTATATTTAAATATTTTAATTTATTTTAATTTTTATTTTGACAATAAAGATATTTTATTATTAATTTTAAATAATAACACAATCTTCTACATTTTTACATATTGTTATGTAGCTGTATTTTTAAAAAATATATTTTATTATAATTAAAGCCAATAAAATTAAATGAATAAAAAAATTCATTAAAATTGATTTTATTTTAGAACCAAGAAAATAAAATTATTAAGAAATAAATATATTTATTAAATAAAAAAATAACATTTTAGCTATATCATACTTATAAGAAAATTAATTACTAAACAAAGCAAAATAAAAAACGCTAAAATATAAAGAAAATTCTAAAAACAAAAACTGTACCCATTTTTTCATGTTTTATCCTTGATAGATAATAAAAGATAATATAAAAAAGTTAAAGAAAATAAATATTATATTATGTAATCATCTTATTTAAAAAAAAATCAAAAAATTCTATTTAAAGTTAAATAAATATGACACCATAATTTAGCAATATTTGTATTTTGCAATACATTTTTTTTTAGCCTTAATAAATATTAAAAACAAAAGATATAAACAATGAAATAATTACCATAATTAATAATTTTATTTATTATTAAAATACAATATATTTTATTTATTATATGTTTTTTTATTATTAGAAATTAATTTAAAAATATTTAAATTTTAATTTAATTATTAATAATTATTTAAATTCAAAAAAATAAATATTATTATTTAATTATTAAACTTTTAATTTTTTATATTAAATAAATAAAAATATGATTAATTCTTTATTAAAAAAAATAAAAATTTTATATAATGACTATGATAATACATTTATTTACTTGAAAATATTAATATTATTTTAATTTTTACTAAACATGTTTATTATGTTATTTTCTTTTTTATTTATTTTATATGGATATTAATTGATTTTTTTTATTTATTAAATTCTTCATTTCATATGGATATTAATTGAATTTTTTTTGGTTTATTAAATTCTTCTTATAATAAAAATAAAAATAAAAATAAAAAAGAAAAACAATAATCGAATAATAATTATATATATTATATTAAAACAAGAAATATTAGACTTATATTATTTAATAATTTATATAATATTAAATAAATAATTATTTAAATGAAAATATTTTTTTTACTCATTAAAAATCTATTTTTTATTGAAAACAAAAACACAAATATTTTATACAAAATTTGATAAAAACACATTTATAAAATAATCAAAAATAAACTTAATTGTATACTAAATCTAAAAAAGTACAAACAAAAAAATAAATATATATATTTATTTATATAAAAAATACATTCAAAATATATAAAAATAAAAAAAGATATGTAAAAATTAACCTAAGGCTTCTTACAAAAGAGTATATAAAACTACCCAAAAACACAAAATGTATTATAATGGGTATGTGATAATAAAAAAACAATCCGTTTCCGTTTATTCAGCGAAATTGAATTAAAAAGCATTAATGACCCCCTGAAAAACATAAACAAAGGCCTAGGTTTAGTATCTTAACAAGAAATCCAAGCTGGATCTGAAGTTTTTTTAGTATCAACTGAAAAGTCAATAACTGGCTTAGAATTGGTAGGAAGTGATCGTATAAAAGCGTATGAAATAAATGATTCTGTAACAAAAATCGCGTCTAAGTATTACGAAAAAAATCCATATCAATTTTATTATATCTAAAATGTACTCAAAATAATCACATAACTAAATGTGCATAGTAAATTCGAAACTATGTAATTATATCCATATGCAGATTATTTATTGAAGTATTTTCTAGATAATGCAAATGAAATACCTAAAAACCCATTATATTGGGACACTAATACTATAAAAGGTATATATTCTTCATATTTAGCTAGTTTAATTAGTTCCACACATAGTCAGTTTTAAAGTATAACTGAAGATCTATATAATAATAGACTTTTCGGGTTCGTTTTTTAGGATTTTTGTAATTATATGAGTATTGTGAGAAGTAGAAATTTGAATTTTTTACCTGAATAGCCGAAACATTTTGATATTAATTCAGTTGTTATTATGACTCCTGTAGTAGATTGGATTAATCATTCCTTTTAGCCTAATTGTAGGGTTACAGGGACTTATTTTGAACATGAAAATGAGAGCTATGTGTGTGTTAAAGCGATTAAAGATATTTTGCCGGGTGAGGAGTTAACTTTGAATTACGGAAATATGCCAAACTACGATTTTTTAATGAAATATGGGTTTGTTAATTAGATAAATGAATTTAATGAATTTGGATTAAATTTGAACTTTGATAATTATTTGGAATATACTTCTTAACAATTTGAATTAAAATAAAAAATTTTTAAAATTTAAAAGGATTTCACTTTAGACAGGTTAATCTTTATTTTTTATTATATAATTGTGTTAATATGTTTTTATTTTTATATTTTTTTAACAAAATTAGATTTGTTATTTATTAAAATAAAATAAATAAAGATTTATTAAGAACTTTAAGAATTTATTTTATTAGTGATTAAGATGTTTTTAATAATACTGAAATTTCCACCTATATGTTTAATGATTTTGATAAATAAATTAGTACTTAAAATGAAGTTTAATTGTGCAAATATATGATTAATATACTTAATTAGGAAAAATAAAAATACATTAAAAATAGATAAAGTACACTTGATTATAACAAAATAGAAAGATAAGATAAAAAAGGATTAATTATTGATATAGATACTTTAAATGAAATACATCTTATTTAAGACTAAAATTATAGAAATATGTTACATATATGTATTGAGGAATAAATTGTTATCGACAATAATATAAAATTCTTTACAAAAATGCTTGAAAAGGTTTAATGATAAAATTCAATAATATTTATATGAAAAGAATAATTTATATTAATTAATAAATTAACATAATTTATATAATTTTTAAACAATTAAAAACAAAAATAAAATAACTATGAAATTATAAAATATACTATATATTACAAAAAATTTAATTATTTTTACTTTTTAACGATTAAATAAAGCTCAATAAAAAAATATTTGATAACATACATTATTTGTTTCTCTAAAATTTTATTTTGCATATTTAAATAAATGTAATATTTAAATATGTATTTTTTTTTTAGATAATTTAAAGTATTTTATTTTTTTGATTCTTAGTTTTAAATTGATATTATTCATTATTCATATTCAATAGTTTTCCTCATATGAATTGAAGAAATGAATAAAAAAATATAATTTTCATTATTATTAAAAATATATAATTTTTATTAATATTAATAATAATATATTTCAAAACCAACTTATTTTAAAATAATTTATAATTAAAAAAAAAGATATTATAAAATCATCTTTTAATTATAAATGAGAAGAAATGTCCATGAAAGACATATACATACTTTTAGACATTCTATAAGTTAATAAGAAAGTGCATATTCTCTTTAATTCTAAGATATTTCTAAATGTATAGATAAAGCATTATAATATTTAAAAACTTTATAATTCTTATACTTAAAAAATTAATAATATTTTTTTATAAAAAGTAAACCACTCTTTTACTCATTCATTTACTTACAAATTAAATGAAAAAAACAATAGATGGCGTTGGGTTATTTTATTATTCATAATTCTTAGTAATTTAGGTAACTTTTTTTCTGATGATTTTCCTGCAGTATTAGAAAATTAATTAAAAACATAACTTTAAATGAGTGCTCTTTAATATAATTTATTATACAGTATTTTATGTATACCACCTTTAGCATTATTAGCTGGATATTTAATAGATAAATTAGGAGTTTATAAAGTAATGATTACATGTAGTATTTTATAAAACATAGGTTAATCTTTGTTTACATTTGGTTTATATTAAGAAAACTATTATACAATTGTTTTTGGTAGATTTATTTTTGGAATTGGTCTTGAGAATTTTAATATTTGTGGATTTAATATTATTGATAGATGGTTTCCTAAATCGGAGTTGTCTTTTGCAATGGGTTTTATAGTTTCTATAGGACGTATTTCTATGCTAACTTCTAGTTTTGTATATCCTATTTAATATGATAAAAACAAATTATTATGGGAGGCGGCTTTTATAGGTGTTTATGTATGCATTATATCTTTTTTTAGTGTTATTTGTTTGAACTTTTTAGATAGACATTTAGCCACTGATTAGGAAAAATAAAAAGTTCAAACAGAAAAAATTAAATTTAAAGATATTAAAAAGTTTAAAGGAATTTATTGGCTTATAATATTTACAATTTGCTTCTCTTTTATGATATTGGAACCTTTTATGGCTAATATGTAAGGTAAATATTTTTAAAGATTAATGTTTTTAAAAAAATAGAAATCATGATAATAAGGTATGATATATAAAGTAATCATGCAAGCAATTTTTACACTTTCCCTTTTCTTTTAGGAGCAATTTTTATTCCTTTAGTAGGGATTTTAGTTGATAAATTTGGAAACAGAGGAACTTTTGCAATTTTAGGGGGTCTATTATTTAATAGTTTCTTTTTATTATTATATAAAGAGGCTACATGTCGAAATGAAAAAGGTTGCTATGTGTATGTTTTTATAGCATTGTCAATCCTTGGATTAGGATATGGTATATTATAAAGTGTATTATGGCCTTGCATAAATTTAGTTGTTCGTTAAAAAAACTTGGGTACTGCAGGAGGAGTGGCTAACTTTGTATTATAAACAGGTAATATTATAGATATTTTAATTGCTAATATTTAAAAAAAAGAAAAAAAATATATATAAATTTATAATAATATAATTATACATATATATATATGTTTTTTATTAGGATTACTTATTAATCCTATATTTATTGGAATTATTTAAGATTAATCTTAATAGAAATATGGTTATGATATGTTACTTTTATTTTGTTTTGGAGAAAGTTTGCTTATAACTTTATTAGCTATAATTTTTACTTATAAAGATTATAAAGATTTAAGACTAATAACTGATGTAGAACCTAAAATTGCTTTAAGCTAAATTTGGGAATATTAGGATTAAAGTTTAACGGATTAAGAAAATATTTCTTTAATTAAAGGAAAACTATAACATTAATGAGTTTATAATTTAAAAATATTTTAATTCTTAATATTTTTTAATAAAATATTCAAGTATTTTTTTTATTTAATAGAAAATAAAATATATATAAATATTTTAATATATTCTAATAAAAATTATAATTTTAATTTAATTAATTATTTTTTAAATAATTTAGTTAAATCATATTTATTTATTTATATTTACATACTATTTTTTAAACTATATATTTATAAATTTAATAATTTTAATATTATATTCATTATATATTTTAGTTTCAAAAGAATAATTTAAAATTTATATTTTTATATCATTTTATTGTTGAACCTTTTAATTATTCATCATTTTTTTAATAACTTATTATATTAATTATATTTATTAATTGCCCATTTTCCCATTTTCCTTAGATTTTTTAATTATCTTATCCATTATATATCCCATTTCCATGTTATTTTCCTTATTTCCATTCTCCTTAGTAAGAAGCTCCACTTGGCCAAATTATTTAACCAACACCATCTTTTAAATCTTCCTTAAACTCTCCTATATATTTTTTACCATCTGCATATTAAAAAACGCCTTATCCTTCCATTTTATTATTTTACCACTAACCTTCGTATTTATCTCTTTTTAAAATTAAATATTATTCTTAAAAATAAATAAATATCATTAAATAAAATATACCCATTTTACCATATATAAATTCCCTTTCCAGAAAAAAAATTATATTCAAAATTTCCTATATACTAATTCCCATCATACCATATGGAATGCCCAAATCCATTTTTTTTACCCATTTCATAATTTCCTTCGTGTTAATAATTATTAATATACTTTTCAATCCCAAATCCATTTTATTAATCATTCTACCATTCGCCTTCATAAGAAAAACCTTCGATTCTCGTATATTTACCTTTTCCTTAAGCCATATTATTTTGCCATTAGCCTTCATATCTTTTTTTAAAAAAAGAAAACTATTTTTAATTATTTTTTTAAATTTACACATCACCGTCAGCATGTATTAATCTTCCTTGTCCGCTTATTTTATCGTTTTCCCAAAATCCTTCTAATAAGCTTCCATCTTTATAAATTTATTTACCTCTTCCGTATTTTATTCCATTTTTAAAATTGCCTATATAAATAGATCCATCATCGTTTTTATTTTTTTATTTGTTAATTTAAATTCTCTTCTTATTTTTTGTTTTTTTAATAGTTAAACTCACCTAAATTGATATATTAAATTCGTGCTTTTTCTGATAAATATTAAGAAATATCACTTTATAATTAAATTGAATTTTGTAAATCTTCACTTATTTTAGGAGTTTATTACTTTTTATTAATTTAAATTTCAATTATATCTTCTTGATTACTATTTTCTGTTTTTGCAGATTTTTAATTACATTGTTTGTAAACTTTCTCTTTATTTTTATGAATTTTGGTTTTGATTTCTTTTTCATAAGAATCTTCTAAAATTTATTTTTCTGTTTCAACCTATAATTAAATATCTTCCTATTATTTGTAAAAATCATTATTTTGTGAACAGCATTGACCCATTTTTTTATAAATTTTTTTATTTATAAAAACTAATATTCTTAATCAAGATTACAATAATTATATTTAAATTAGAATGAGAAAAATATAAAATAGTAAATATAAAATTTTTAAATATAAAATCTCTTAAAATTTATAAATATTTTTTTAATAATTATTTTTTAAAATAAGTTTATTTTTTTATAATTTAATATTAAATATTTTAATAATTAATAATCTTTATATATTTAATATTTTAATTTGTATTTATATTAAATTTATATATATATATATTTATCCAAACTATTTTTATATTAGTCGTATTAAACTTTAAATAAATAGTATTTTATAGTAAGTTTTAGAGTATTTTATAATAAGTTTTAGAGTATTTTCTTCATCTTTTTAATATAAATTGAAAAATTTATTTTTAAATTACATCTTATCTGCAATAATATATTCTAAATTTATAATTAAAATATTCATTTTTAATAATTCTCAATTTAAATATAAATTTGCTTATATTATTTTAATTTATCCAATTAATTAAGAAATATTGATGAAAAAAATTTTTACATATATTTATTTTAATTGACACAACTAATTCATAATTAATTAAATAAATAAAATGAGCAAGTTTAATTATTATTAAAATTAAATTTATTCTGTAATTTTATAATTTTCTATAAAATATAAAGCTTAAATAAATAAATATATTGATAAATATCATTTGCTTTTGTTCTAACATGTTTTTCTAATATTTTATTGTATTTTTATTTTTTATTTTTTATTTATTTAAATAATTTATTCATTTGATTTGACTTATATTGATATTACTAATTATATAATTATTTTCTATATTAAATTATGACATATATAAATAATGCAATATTATTTTAACATTTAATCTTGAATCTAATTATTTTAACCTTTTTCATAAAAAGCTTTTTTACCATTATTTTATATTCAAATTTATATTGATAAAAGTAAAATTTTATTGAAATGTTTTATAATAATTAAATTAGTTTATATAAAAAAATAATTAAAAACATAAATTTTTATAATCGGTTGCAATAAATGCAGATATATTATTTAATTAATATCTATTTATATTATAATATATTTATATAATAATTAATAAATTTCAAATTCAATAATATTTATATTTTAGCTCTATTTTTTAATATTAAAATTAATTTTTTTTTTATTTATTTATGATACAAATTTTTAAGAAAAAATACACTATTTAGTATAGATAAAAAAATATGGAAATTAGTAAAAACATAAATTCTTATTAACTAAAATTATTTTTAAATTTATTTTTAATTAATATATATAGTTTTCTGATATATAAAATTTTCACTATTAAAGAGTTTAATATATTCTAAACATATAAAAAATATTTAGTTAAAGAATCATCATTATTTAAATAATATATTAAAAATGTTATCTAATTTATTTTACTTTAATAATTATTGAATGTATAATGTAAGTATATTATTTTTGAAAAATTAAATTAATATATTTAAATATTTTTTTATTTGATAAATATACTATTATTGTATAAATGAATTTATTTTAATGTTAATATAAAAGAATAAATCAATTAAATATTAATAATAAGTGCAATAATAATAGTATTTAATATAATTTTATAACCAAATTACATGAAATATAATTATCATTTATTAAATAATTAAATTATTAAGATTTTATTAATTATTAAATAAATTAATATTTAATGAAAAGAATAAAAAAAGACATTTTTTATATAATTTGCTTAAAAAGCTAAGAATAATATAATATTTATTTTTTTCATAAAAATTATATAACATTTTGAATTTGTTTTTGAAATATTATATAAATAATATATTTTATATATTAATATTTTAAGTTAATTATATTTAAAAAAATACTAAATACTTAAAAATAATTATAATAAATTAGTATTATTATAGATAATTGATAATAAATATATTTGTATAAAAATTATTAAATTCTTATAATTAATTAAATAAATTTATTAACATTTTTTTTTATATAAAAAATAAAATAATAGAAGATAATTTTTATTTTAATTTAGTAAATAAAAAATTTAAATTATAAAAATTAAATATTATTCCAAGAAATATATTTTTTATTTTCTTTTGTAAAAAACAAATTCGAAAATTAAAAATAAAAAAACAATTTTTTTAAAAAGTATTAATATATTTACATAAAAAACAAATTAATGAGAAAAAATATTAATGATAAATTATTAGCAATTGTCACTATAAATTTAGGTGATGAAGAAGGTGATTGCCTAATAAAAGTACATTAAAATGATGATATAATATAATTAGCTAAAGATTTTTGTGTAAATAATTAACTTAAAGATGATTGTGTTGCATATATAGTACAAAATATAAAAAAATAAATAAATAAAGCATAATCTATGAAAGCGTCAAAATTTTAATAACTTTCTAGTTGTCAAAGTAGTGAAAAGGATGAAATTTAAAGTTAAACAACAAATTCTTCATAAAAAAATCCTTATCCACTAAAGTTGAATCCTAATTAAATAAACGAAGATTTAAAAAAAAGAGTAAGAAAGAAGATGAATATTATACAAAATGTGAAAAATAACAATAATAAAATATTAAAAAAAACATATAAGAAATGGTGAAGAAATAATAAAATTATAATTATGAACCTTCTTTAGCGAATACATGCTAAAAAAATAACCTAAATGATAAAAATTAATATTATATTAACCCTATTTTGTTAAATAAAAGCTTTGAAAAAAAATAAATAACGATTGATTTAGACAAATTTCAAAAATAAATTTAGTAGCAAAAATAATAAAAATCCAGATGTTAAACACCATATAATAATAATTTTAACGAAGCTGCTAGGACTAAATCTTCTAATTAATAACAAAGAAAACCTAATTAAATTAAAGTTGACCTCAAATAAATGAAAAAACAAAATGAAACTACTATTTTGAGTATTAATTTTTTAAAAAATATTATTATATAAATTAATTATAATTTTTTAATATATATTTTACATATTAAATTTTATTTAAGATGAAAGATAAAGAAGAAATAAATCTCAAATTTTTTCAAAAAATAATCTTGATATTGCATTAAAAAATTAAACTGAATGCAATAAATATGAAAATAATTAAAGCAAAATAAGAAAATCTACAATTATTTAATATAACTAATAGTTTATAGAATATCTGCATTAAGAAGTATTTAGCAAAATGGACAGTAATAATGATGGACTAATAAATGCTTTTGATATAAATATATAAAATATATAAATAGATATTTTAAATTGTGTATAGGATGTATTATATGATATGGCTGATATGGACATATCTTTTGAGTTTGAAGAATTTGTAGTTTATCTTTAATAAAAACAATTAATGATGCAATTATTTGAAGTATTTTTTATATTTTTAAAATATTAAATATATTAATAGATATATGAAAATATAATTTGTAAAAAGAAATAGTAAAATAAAACATAATAAAATTAAAATGAATAATAGTAATAGTAAGTTATATTTAAAAACGATTTGACTAATTTCTCATTTTAAGATGAAATTATGTTTAATAATAACACTAATAATAATAATAATAATAATAATAATAATAATAATAATAATAACAGTATTAATAGTACCTTTAATAATTAAAGTTGTTTTGGCAATTAAAACGATAAATAAACAATTTTCTTTTCATTTAATAAAGTCAATTAAGATATTGATGATATTTAGCCATGTTTCGGAAATTCTAATAATATTAATAATATTGATCATTAAAATTATAACTTGCCTTTACCAGGAAGATATTAAAATATAATAAAAAAATAAGTCAACATATGATGACTTTTTATATTAAAAAATAAAACATATATATATATATATATATATATATATATATTTATCTAAGATAATATAATATATACCTGTAATTATATATAAAACTTTTATTATTTATATATGTTAAATTTTTATTTTTTTATTAACTACACTTAATTTAAAAATTATAAAAAAATTATTAAAATATATTAAGTAATTTTTAGACAAAATATTTACTATAAATATTAAAAATTTAAATAAATCATTTTTTAAATACTTTAAAAATAACATGTTTTATAGTATTTTAATAGTTGATTTTTTTTTTATTTTAATTTTAAAATATGATATTTTTTTAAAAATAATTAAAACATTAAAACTTGTTTTTCTTAACTAAAAATAAATAACTAGAAATTAATATTCAAAATAATTAGTTTTTATTGTTTATTATATTATTTAAATTATTAGAGCTATTCACAATATTATTATTTGTCATACTGTTATTTAAATTATTTGAAGAATTTATTAAATTAGGAGTATTATTATTTTAAGTAAAACTTCCATTTATAGCAGCTAATGTTTATTAATAATAATTCTAATGATTTTTATATGTATTTTATGCATTTTATCTAAAGCCATTACTAATTCTACTACCTAAACTACTATTACTACTTGTATGACTACTTTTTATCATTAAACTATTAAAAAGTAGCATATTCTCCTTTTTTTAATCCTATTTTACAAAAAAAAATGTAAATTAAAACATTATATTTAGTATATGTTTTTAATATTTTACACTTAAAAAATAACGCCAAGAGCAATCTTAATTTATTTGTTTCTCTTCTTGTTATTCGCTTTAACTTTTTAATTTTTCAAGGAAAAAATTTTAAAGGTTAAATTTTTCTTAATTATTTACAATTTTATTTAACTAAAATCTAATTTAAAAATAAAATATTAAAGTAAATTTTAATATATTATAACAAAATAAAAATTTAAAATAACGAAATAAATTATATTTATATTACCTTTCCATTTATATTTAATGATGTATAGTTGGTTCAAAAGCATTTGTTGTTAATCTTAATTTTTTACTTTTATTTTTTTAATTAACTTCTACTATAGTATTGATTATTTAGTTTTATTAAGTTTATGCTTATGTTTATTTTTATGTTTATGTTTATGTTTATGTTTATGCTTATGCTTATGCTTATGCTTATGCTTATGCTTATGTTTATGTTTATGTTTATGTTTATGTTTATGTTTATGTTTATGTTTATGTTTATGTTTATGTTTATGTTTATGTTTATGTTTATGTTTATGTTTATGTTTATGTTTATGTTTATGTTTATGTTTATGTTTATGTTTATGTTTATATTTATGTTTATGTTTATGTTTATGTTTATGTTTATATTTATGTTTATATTTATGTTTATATTTATGTTTATATTTATGCTTATGTTTATATTTATGTTTATGCTTATGTTTATGTTTATATTTATGTTTATGCTTATGTTTATGCTTATGTTTATGTTTATGTTTATGTTTATGAATATGCATGAATAGATGATGATTATTCTTATGTTTAATTTTATGATTATTCTTTTATTTATTTTTAATATTATATTTGATTTTATGATTATTTTTATATTTGTTTTTATTAGTATTATTCTTATTTTTATGTTAATTCTATATTTTAAATTTATTCATATAAATGTTTTTATTATTATTCTTCAATTTATTTATTTTCTTATATTTTATTTAAATATTATGTTTGTTTTTATTATTGTTCTTATGTTTATATTTATTCTAATGTTTATGTAAATTGTTAATTTTATATTTATTATCTTATTTAAGATTTTTCTTATTTTAATTATAATTCTTATACATATGCTTATGTATTTTATTGTATCTATATCTATATTTATTATTATTATTATTATTAATTATTTTATTATTCATATTCCTATTCTTATTATTATTACATTTATTATTACTTTTACTATTACTAGTTTTATTGCTTATATTATTACTTTTACTATTATTAATATTACTATTATTATTAATGTTTTTACTATTAATATTACTTTTACTATTACAATTACTATTACCTTTATTATTATTATTATTAGTTTATTTATGTTTAGTTTTGTTATTCTTTATTACTTTTTATAACACTTGCATATAATATATTATCATCGTATAAATTATAAACTTCTATGTCTTATCGATCATCTTAAAGATGCATATTAGTACTTTTTTAAGAAAATATTTCATCTTATAGTAATTATGCTTTTTATATTTATTATAAACTAAAATTATTTTACAAATCTAAATTTATATTATATAATAATTCATCAAAATTTTTCAAATTTTATTATTAATATTAATTGTTTTCTAATGTTCCTAATTCACAAATATTATTTTTATCATATTCAAATTCATATTTTACAAAGTCTTTAGTTTTTCTTTAATCTTTTTATATATTTTTTTTTGATATTTATTCATCAAGCAATAAATCTGAATTATGGTTATTTTTTTTTTATTATCGTTATTATTAATATAAATAAATAGTATTTTTTTCTTCATTTATTTAATTATTTTTTTACTCAATAATATATAAAATATCATTAAAATTCACTTATTTTTTTTATATTCTATTGTACTTTTAACCTTCTTTATGTATAGTAAATATCATATTACATGTTTTTGGGTCTATAGTATATAAAATCCTTTTAAGGTTTCATTATTTATCATTTACACTATCATATATTATCCCCTTTTATTATAATATTTTTTAACTTCTACTAATATATATATTTAATTTACTAAACTATTAATCGCAAAATGAGAAAAATTTAAAGAGTTTATAAGATTTAATTTTTATAAAATTTATAAATGTTTTTATTAGTCAGTCATTTTTATTTTATATTTTTTTTTTCAATAATAATAAATAAATATAAATATTTTATTTTTAAATTTTTTTTTAAAAAAAAAGAACTAAAAATATTAAATGAATTAAAATAAAAACTTCACAAATTTAAAATATTTAAATTTTAATTTATTATTAGAATATTTTTTAATTAATAAATAATAATTAAATAAATAATTTTTAGTTCTTTTTTCTCTTATTTACTTTAGAAATTACACAATAAATATTAAATTTTAGTATTGATTAAATGGATAATCTTAGAATATTAAACTACTTTATATATTGAGTTTTTATTAATAAATATTATTTATCAAGTATATATTAGATAACTTAATTTGTTTTTAAAAATATATTATATGTTATATGTTTTGTAAATATTTATTATATATTATATAAAAATAAAATAATTAAAAATTAAAGTTTAATTTAATTTATTAAAATTTTATTAATTTCTTTTTACAATTAAAAAATTTATATTTTTTCTTTTTTATATATTTATTATAACTTCATAAATTTATATCGTATAAGGTTTTTTCTATTAATGAACATAATTTAATAGTATATAAAAGAAGAAATTAATCCACAATTAGCACAACCTATAAACTATGTCAGCCTAACTTTTGAAAACGGAGAATCTTATTATGGAAATATATTAAATAATAAAAAACATGGTTTTGGACTTTATAAATATTAAAAAAATGATTTATATGAGGGTGAATGGGAAAAAGATAAAAAAAATGGGAAAGGAGTATTTTTATATGCAGATGGTTCAAAATATGATGGCGAATGGCATAATGATATTTAAAATGGATATGGAAAATATTAAAAAGATATAAAATAAATTGAAAATTAATAATATGTTTCAAGTGAATGCTTATAATTTAAAAAAGAAGACATTATATATTATAAAGGTTATTGGAAATATGGTACTATAAATACAATAAATTATTTATATTTTTTTACAAAAAGGAATATATCATAAATATGGGCATGCATTATATAAAAATGGAGATGCTTATGAAGGTGAATTTTAAAACGGATAAAGAAATGGAAAAGGAGAATATAGATTTAAAAATGGTCTCAAATATATAGGAATTTGGGAAAACGACAATTATGGAGGATTTGGTCAACTTTCGAAAAACAATTAAATTATTTATGAGGGAATGTGGAAACATGGGTAAAAAAATGGCTAAGGTAAGTAATTTTATCCAGATGGGAGCTACTTTTTTGGAAATTTCTAAGATGACATGAGAGAAGGGAAAGGAACTTTTTTTTCGAATAATGGCGATGTGTTAGAGGGAGAATGGAAAAAAGGTGAAGATTAAATTTAATGTTAAGTTACTTATAATAGTGACAAAACTTAATATTTTGGAGAATAAAGAGATGGATAAAAAAATGGATTTGGTAAATTAATTTATGCAAATGGAGAAGTTTATGAAGGATAAGTAATTATTTATTTATTTTCATAATATTATTTTTATTGAAGTTTCTTAATGACTTTAAATACGGAAAAGGAAAGTATATATATTACAATGGAGCTTAATATGTAGGGGATTGGAATTATGATGTTATATAAGGAAATGGAGTTTATATTTCTGAAAACGGAGAAAAATATGAAGGATAATGGGAAAAAAACTTACCAAATGGATAAGGGACTTTTATTTATTAAAATGGTGATTAATATCAAGGGGTTTGCTATATATATTTATTTATATTTATTTATTTAGAATTGGAAAGACGGAGAAAAGAAAGGAAAAGGAATTTATAAATATTAAAATGGAATGTAATATGAAGGATTATTTTCAAAAGATAAAAAATAAGGATATGGAATTCTCATTAATGGAAATCTTATTTATTCAGGATATTGGAAAAATGATTATTTACCTCAAGGTAATCTTATAAATACTAATACAAACGAAAAATACAAAGGATAATTTAATTAAGAATTAGTAATTTGTATATTTTAACTTATTATATATTTATGTTATTTTAGGAAATGCATGGAATTGGTGAATACAAATATAATAATGGGGAAACTTTTAAAGGATATTGGAAAAATAATTAAAAAGAAACAGAAGGAATATATACTTATTCAAATGGAGATATTTTTATATGTAAATAAAAATTAAATTATGATTAACATAAATGGGTTTGTTAACTTTAAAATAGAAAAGGAGCTTATATCGAAGGCATATGGGATATGAATTAGAAAAATGTATATTTTTATATTTATTACTATATCTATTATATAAGGAATAAGGAAGATTTAAAATGGTTGAGGAAAAATCATAAAATTAAAAAGATTAAGTTTACAACATAAAAAAAAAATGTTAATAAAAAAATAATTAATTTTAAAAATAAATTGAAATACCTATTTTATAAAGCTTCGATTCTTTAAATAATATTGTTGATTAAATTAATAAAGAAATTTATAATATATGTGTTTGAATATAAGAATAATTTATAATTATAACCTAAAATAATTAAAAATATAAGTTTTATTATTATTAATTTAAATGTAAAATTTTATAAATTAAATATAAATATATATTTTTTAACCAATTTTTTATTAATAATATTGAAATTATAAATAGCAATCAAACATTTTAATACTTTTCTTACATATAATTATAAAACATTTAAGTTTAAACAAATTCTATTAAAAACTAGTCTTAGGAATTGATACTTTTCAAAAGATAATTTTTAATAGCTTCATAATCAACTTACTAATTTATTATTTTATTTATATTAATAATATTTTTTGTTTTTACATTATTTTCAAAGATAGCTTTTTAAGGTAGGAATTATAATATTTAATTTTCTAGAAAATTTTTAACACATTCAAGTATTTTTTTACAAATTTATTTTTCTTCTTCTTTTTTTTTTTACTTTTTTCTAAAATACTATCGATTTCTAAAATATTATTTGCGAGATTTAACGTATTTGTTTTTAAAGACTAAAATAAAGATTTAAGCTATAAGTTTATTTCCAAAAAAAAATTGTTTTAAAATATAAAAGTTTTATTTTAACTTATGCAATCAACTTTATCCAAATTAACAATCAAAAACTCTTCATTTTTATTTACTAATTTTTCGTCTATTAACCATTAAAAAGATTTACTAACACCCATTAGAAAAGGAGTAGGAGAATCAAAAATAAACATAAGATTGTTTGTTAATTACGATATTATAGGATAAGGCCATTTAAATGGATATATTTAACACATAAAAAAAGTTCTTTAAAAATATTTAATATATAACCGGAAAATTATATGGTATTATTTTACAAAGTTTAGCTAAGTAAGGTTTCTTCAGATGAATAAAATATAGTATTTTCCTCAAGTAATAAAGAAAAAAGAATATACGTAAAATCAAATAAAGTTAGTTTTTAAAGAACTTATACCATTCCCCATTCTGCCTGTAAATGAAACGAATCCCATTAAAAAGGAACTGAAAGTGTAAATTAATTTATAAAATGCACTTTTAACCCGAAATCAAATTTATCTTTAAATTTTATACAAGAATCTAAAACTTTTATTATGTCTAAATTAAGAAAATTCTTTTTATTATTATAAAATAAAAACAAAATAAAAATCTATATTTAAATAACATTTATTTAGGAAAAGTCAATTTTCAAATAATCTACAAGACCTTGCCTAATTTCATTATACTTTGAATCTTCGATATAGTCTGTTTTTAATTTATTTTGTTATTTTCACCCGATTTTTTTTAAAAAAACATTAATTTTAATTTTAATTTATAAAAATAAAATCAACTTACTAAAAAGTTCAAAATATCAAAAAAAAATTCAAATAAAGGATATTAAGTTATTACGCAAAGAGCTACAGGAATTTGTAAACAATATTAATTCTATTCAATTTAGTCAATTTATAATTTTTCTAAATTCTTAAAATCTAAATAATCTTAAGAAACTAAACAAATACAATAAGTTAAATTATTAGGATTGGAGTATTTTTAAAAAAGATTCTTTTCAAAATTATTATTTTAATCAAATGAATTTATACAAAAAACTAATTATTTTCGTAAATTTTATTTAAAAAGGATGCTCCTTTATTTTATTTAATTATATAAAAATTAATATAAATTATAATTTACTATTAAAAATCAAATTTACTGCATTTTTTTAATTCTAAACCATTAGAAAATATGAAATCTTAAAAAACTTATAATTTTTCTTATTATTTTTATTAATAATTTTTCTCTAAACTATATATAATTTCAGTTTAAATATTAGTTTCATTAATAGAGTTGATATTTTTTAGAGCATTTTTATTAGCTGAAAAAATTACAAAATTCGAAATTATCCTATTTTCGTTATTTTTTTATTCTATATGGCAATCTTTTTAATTTAATTATAATTAAGAATAATTTTTGTTAATTATATTTGTTTCTCTAATTTAAATATTTTAACTAAATATTTATGTTTTTTCATTAAAAAATTAATTAATTTTCTATTCTTTTGTGTTTTTTAAAATAATATTTGAATACCTTAATTAAAAAAAATAGTTTTTTACAGATATGCATTTATTATTTATTTTTATTTTTAAAAAAAATATTTTACTCTTAATTAATTTTTACTTCATTTGAATACTTTTATGTTTTTTCTAATTTAATTGGATTTTAATAAAATAAATTATCTTTTTAATCTTATTATTTCCCTTTATTATTAAAAATTTATTTATACTCATTATTTTTTCTCTAATTTCTACTGCCAACAATAGGTAGAGATAAATTTCTATTATCTTAAATATTATTTATAATACTTTGTTAAATTATTTTATTTGTTTTAGAATTTTATAGCAAATTAGTATCTTAAATATTTTATTGTGAACCATTTAATAAATTATAGTATTTTTCGATTACTTCCGTTAGTTTAGATTTTAATTATTCTTGTATTTCTTCAGAGTTTTATATTTGTTTAGTAAAAAGATTTATTTGTATTTATTAGTTATCGTTAAGTTCTTTTAGTTATTTATTACTTTATTCTAACTAATCTATTTTTTACTTTAATTGGCTGTTTTAATTAATCAGGTCTTCAATTTATTTTTATTCATTTAATATATATTTTGAATTAGTTTAATATATTTTATATGAAAAAGGATCTTGATTATCCATTATATATAAAAAATAATATATTTAAAAATAATGCAAATAGAAATTAATAATAAAATAGTTTTTAAATAATAAATATTATATATAATTTTTTGTAAATAAAAATTATATTAATAATTTTTTTTTCTGTATAAATTTATTTTAAAATAAAAATATTTAATGGAAGAAATTTAATAATAAAAAACTAATCAAATATAAAAATTAGAGCATGAAAATAAATACTTTTTAGATAAAAACTGTTAATATTATCTTTAAAAAAAAAAAAAAATTTGCAAATTTCCTCGTACAGAAAATTCTTAATATTGCCATTATCATATATTTTCGGTAACCTAAGTGAAATGTCCCATAGATCCTACTCATTACATAAATAAAGATAATCTAGAAAAGCATGTGTAAAAATGTACTTTAAAAAAACAACAAGAAGCTTAATAATAGAATATATGGTTTTAATAAGGTATAAATAATAAAGGTTAATAGAAAATTGAAAAGGAAAAAAAAGAAGAAATAAATATTTCTTTAAAAGAACTTTATTTATAAAAATCTTTAATTTTAATATCTTTAATATAAAAAATAAAATTCAATTTTTCTAAAGCCTTAAAAATATATACATAAAGCTAAAAAGAAACATAATTTTAAGTAGAAAATACAGAAAATTATTTTCTTGAAGTTTCTTCTTTATAAAATAACATTTAATAAATAAATGATAGATAAAAAGACCTTCATCAAGTCCTTTAATTAAATAAAATCCTTAAAAAAGTAAACCTTTTAGATAAAAAAAGTATATATATAGAATTCGGGGCTGGAAAAGGACTTCTTTCTCACACAATATGTACCTAATTGTCTACTTTACAGTAAGAATTAACATTAGAAACTTTATAAATATCAATAGATTAAAAAAGTAAAGATATTTAAAAATAAGAAGAACATTCAGCCCATGTTTTATTAGAAATAGAACCTCGTAGAAATAAATTAGATAAGCTACATAGAAATAATCCTTTTTTTTAAGATTTAGGACAAATATTTTACATTTTGATGCAAATAGTTTGACTTAAATTTTTTAAAAAGAAGGCAAGTAATTTTTAGAAAATAAATTAGAAATAATTGGAGTTTCTAAACATATGTGTGGTGAAGCAACTGATTTATCAATAAATACTCTTTTAAATGCCAAAAATAATGTTTTTTTAAAGGAATGATGATTGCGACTTGTTGCCATCATAAATGTAGGAGAGACAGCTATCTAAATATGGATTTTTTAGAAGGTTTTTTAGGATTTTCAAATCAAGAAGTTTAACTTTTGTTTAATATATCGGGGTGGTATGTTAGTGGAAATTTATAAAATAATAAAACAGGGAAAGACGAGTGGTTAAGTTCTTAAGAAAAAGAAATTATAGGAAAAATGGCTAAAAGAATTATTGATTTTGGAAGAATTTAGTACCTTTAATAATAAGGAAAATAAGCATCGCTATTAAAATATTGTGAAAGTTATTTAAGCCCAGAAAATTTTACTATAATTTGTGTTTGAGGAAAATTAATTTATGTTATATTTACATCATTTTTTATTTTTAATATAAATATATCTTTTATTTATTTTTTTAAATGATTTAATTTATTTTTAATTTTATAAATTTTTAAATAAAAATATATTATTAATTTTTAATTTTTATATATAAAAAAAAAATTTTTTATATATATACATAATTTTAATAAAACAATTTATCTATATTTAATAAAATAAAAAGAATTTCTAATATTTTAAAATTTTAAAAAATTTATATATAAAATATTTTTTACAAAAAATATATTATATATATTATAAAATATATATAAATTAATTATATATATATATTATTATGTTATTTTTATAATATATTATATCTAAAATTTTTAAATTTTAAATTTTTTTATTTATAAATATATAAATATATTTGGAATAGGTTTTGGGGTAGGCGCTATTGGGTTTGGGGTTGGGGTTGGGGTTGGGGTTGGGGTTGGGGTTGGGGTTGGGGTTGGGGTTGGGGTTGGGGTTGGGGTTTGGGGTTGGGGTTGGGGT
>NW_004086614.1:0-10478 GCF_000220395.1 Ichthyophthirius multifiliis
GTTATTAAATAATAATTTAAAAAAAAATAAAAATAATATTTTTTAAGAAAAAATTAAAAAAAATAAAAAAAATTAATAAAATAATAAAAATTAGAAAAAAAGTAGTTTTTAATTTTTAATTAAAAATAAATAAATTAAATAATATATAAATATAAATATATATATATATATATATACATATTATAAATTTTATAATAAAACAAAATATGTTATATATATTTATATATTAACATTTTATAAAAAAAAAAAAAATTGATATAATAATTTTATATATATATTTCAATATTATAAGTTTAATTTATATAAATATGTCTTTTATTCATTCAATATACATTATTGATTTTTAAAATATTATTTGTTTTGTATTACAAATCATACAATATCTTTATATTCAAATTAATTCACAAAATATTTAGTATTTATATCATTTAGACTATATAATTTTTCGAACTAATAATTATTCTTATCAATTTATGTATTATTATCATTATTAATTAAATTTTTATTATAATAAGTAGAATGTTCTTATTACATTACTCTCTATTGATTATTTTTATTTTATAAACTTTAACTTTCATTATTATATAGGAATAAACATTTTGTTTTTTACCATTTATCAAATTAAATATTTTATTAATAATTAATATTTGCTTTTGTAGGTTTCATATAAGGTTAGTTTAAATTAAAAATTTTATAAAATTTTTTTTCTTTCCTCTTTATTTTTTAATTTTTTTAAATATTCAAATTCTTTATTTTAAAGCTTTTTTAAATTTATTAATATTTCATTTTGTTTTTTTTCGATTTTTATATTTCTCGTTTTTTCTTCTTTTAGTTTCTAATCATATTAAAATTTCTTTTAGAAAAGTTCTTATTCTATCCTTTTTTTTCGGAATTCTTCTGTTTGTTAATTTAATTTTTCGATTTTAGACTAATACAAACTATAATTACCTTATCGATCATTATCAATTTGATTAGTATTTTTTTTAATTTATTAAGAATAATAATTTGATGTTATATCTTATTTTTTCTCTAATAGAAAATTAATTTATTTGTTTAATTATTCTAAATCTTAAACTTTATTTATTTATGGCTTAATTTCTAAATTATTTTATAAGTCTTAATTTATAAAGTTTTATTTTTTTAAAAAAATTATTCCTAAATATCAATATTATTATATTTTTTTTGAAATTATTATTAATTTCCTATTTTTTCAAAGTTCTATTTATTGTTAGAATTATCAAAATATTATTTTTTATCAAAAATATTTTAGTTAAAAAAGTTATTATTTTTTTAAAAGTTATTAAATATAAGATTTTATTAATTTTGTTAGCTTTTTTATATTTATTTATCTTTGTTTTTAAATTTTTATGTTTGTTCTTCTTTATTCATTTTTAATTTCATCTTTAAATCGTTAAGTCTTTGTCCTAAACTACATATTTATTCTTAAATATCTTAATTATTTTCCTATTTATTTAAAAAAATTAGTTAATTCTAATCTCCATTAATGAAATTAAATATTCTATTATTATGAGAAGGAGAATATTAAGTTTTTACATATCTGATATTCATATTATTACTTATTTATTATAATTAATAATTATTAATATGGTCACTACAGCTCTAAGTTTTAGATAAATTTGTTTAGCTATTTAATTAATAAAGCTAATATTATTATTATTATTATTATTATTATTATTATTATTATTATTATTATTATTTATAATTTGAATATTATTCTCTTGTCGTATTACAATATTATTATATATTAGTATTTTTTAATTTTTATTTTTACTTTAATTAAATCATTTACTAATTGTAAAAACTAATAAAAAAAATGCTTGCATTTTTTTTTTTAAGATTTTCTATAAAATTATTTTCACTTCCAAATCTTTCTAAAAATATTTAGTATGATGTATAATCAGATTTTATAGTATTTAAAAAACTTATTAATTCATTTATTTCTATTTCATCATTCTATTATAATTTTAAATATACATTTATTGTTATAATAATTTTATTACAGTATATTTTTCTTTATTTTTATCATTTTATTTATATAAAAATTTATTATTTAAATTTTATTTATTGCTTTCATTTTTTTAAATAAAAAAATCTTAATTTTAATTCTATATTTTTTATTGGCTGTATAATTATAAAAGCTATTTTATTTTTTCTTTTTATTCTTAAAAAATAGCTACTTCTTTTATTGATTTTAAGTTTAATTACTTTTATATAATTTAAATAAAAATATATATATATAAATATATATATATATATATAAATTTATATTTAAATATATAAAGAAATCTGTTTTTATTTCATATTTTTTTAAACTAAAATCAAAAAACCTTCATTTAATCAAATTTCATTATTTTTATTTTTTTCTTATATTTTATTTTTTACCCAAAAAAAAAACTTTATTTTTATTAAAAATTATTATTTTATTATTATTCAAAAAAAAACAAAAACAAAAAAAATTAAATATACAAAAAATAAATATTATTCAAATTTTCAATTTTATTATTATTCTTATTTAGATTATTCATCAAAAATACTATCTATAAAGTTTACAAACCTTTAATTATATTAAGCTGGAGGAATTGCACTAATATCAGGTCCAAAAGCCACTCTTTTTGCAACATATTCAAATTTTTTCTTCGCACTAAAAAAAAAAAAAAAGGCAAAAAAATAAACACTTTTTTTTCTTGTTAAAAAAATATATATATATATATACTTAAAACAAGTAAGTATATCTATAATTCCAAATAAATATATAAAATTATTATCTCTAGAAATTAATTAAGATAAATTATTGTTTTTATCATCTAATTAAGCTTTAAAAACCTCGTTTCGAAACTCATTTAAATGTTAATTTTAAATTTCACTATTTTAATATGAATCATCCATTATTGATTACTTTTAAAAAATGTTTTTTTTAAATATAAAATTTTTTTTTTTTAATTATAAAAAATGTTTTTGTTTTAATTATAAAAACTACTTTATGATGAATTCCTACTAGTAAACTATAATCAATAATATTATTTTCCTCGAAAAATTAAGCATCTTTTTTTATTATATTCATAAATTCTACATATTGATTATTTTTTACATTAAGTTTTCGACTTTTATTTATAAAATCTAAATCTTTAAATGTAATTCCTTTACTTTTTAATAAACTATTAAATATAAAGTAAAAGGTTTTTAAAATAACAAAAAATAGTACCTTTATTTTGTAATTCTTCCATATTTAGAACCTTTTAAATCAAATTTTTCATTAATATATTTTCTAGTATGAAATACGTTTCCCATAATAACAAAACAAACAATTTATTCATTCATACTTTTTTTCATTCTAAGTTTAATTTTATGTAACCCAAAAAATTTAATAATAAGTGTATTTTTATTATTCTATAAATGTTCATAGTAATTTTTCAATATTTACTTTAAATGGTTAAATTCAGTTCTATTAATAGTCTTTAAAGTAAATTTACCATCTGCTGTATAATAAAAGAATGAACCGCTTTTTCCTGTACTAGTTAATTAAGTAAAACTATTGAAATCTCCTTTTACAAGACTAGAAAACAATTAGTCAGGTCCAATACTTTTTAAATATTCATCATCTGTAATATTATATAATGCTCTAATTTTCTAAAATACATTTGGAGCATAGTCTTAGAATTTACAAACTTTGTAAATTTGTTATTTATCCTGCCCTATTTTTTTAGGTAACAATTCAAAAAAATATTTCACTTTAAAATCCCTATTATATAAAACCTATAAATACATTTAAAAAAATAAGAAAATCATAAATATATAAATATATATATATATATATATATATATATAAATATAAATATAAATATAAATATAATTACATTGTCAGAAATGTTTGATGCTGCCGATTTTACACTCATTCGAATTCCAATCATCATATTAACGACTAGATTCCAATCTTAATGCCCAAAAAATACCATAGATTATTTCTTTTTCTATTTTTTTTTTTAAGTTTTACTCATTTCTTCTTTTTATTATATACTTGCTTTTTTTTGGACAATTCCTCCAGTAATAGCCTATTATATATTTTTTGGGCTAGCCTCATTTTTTATTTTCTATTATTAATTATTTTCGTATATCATACTACATATTTACTAATTTAATTTTTACTCTAAAGGATATTTTAATCAAGACTTTTTATGATGTTTTTGACATTAGATTATACTATATTAAGATAATTATATGCATTTTAAATTCTTTATTTCATCTAATTTGCATTCATTTATTAAAGTTTAGGTTCTAAATCTGGATTATTATTAATAAACTGACTTTATTTAAAACTTCCTTCATTAATAATTTATTAACATTCGCTATTTTTAATTTTATTTATATTCGAATTTTTCAATTATGGACATGTACTATTATTAAGATTACTTTTCTATATAGTATTCGAAAGTGCTTTAACCTTTATTTATTATTATTAATTTTCTTCTTCATTATTTAAAATAATATTCTTAGGTGTATTATTTATAGTTTTAGATTTATGAGAACTATTATCTCTAAAATTGAATATTTTATGAATACCGGTCGAACTTTCTAAATTATTATTATTAATCTATTAAGTATTATCAATATTATTATAATAAACCAAGTTTTCCTCAGGAGCGTATTTTTCCTCCTCTTCTTCATAAGAATCTGAGTTGTTTTCACTAATTTATTCAATATCTTCTTCAATATCCCCTTTGATTTAATTTTAAATTTTAACTAAATTAACATTTAAATTTAGTTAACAGCACTTACTATAATATTTTTATTAAAACTAAGTTAAGTTAAATTCATTCTTTTATTCCTATAACATATCATGTTCATCTTTTAAATTATAAAGTTCATCACTTTAACTCATTTTCTTTTTATTTATTGCAAAAGAACTATTTTCTTATATAATTGTATTATTTTCTTATATAGTTAAAGGTTTATTTGCAAAAGTATATAAAGGCGTTTATTTTTCGAAGACTAAAGATTCATATTCTTATATATTTTATTACATAAGAAACTATTATACAGGTTTTTCATTAATAATTAAAGAATTTATTCCTTTAATAAAACTTTTATTAACATTATTATTATTATTATTATTATTATTATTATTTTATTATTATTATTATTATTATTGTTATTTTTATTATTATTATTTATATTTTTATTATTATCTTTTTAATTTAAATCTGTAAAAGTGAAATTGTTCTATGATTTTATTACATTTTAAACATTCTCATTTGATAATATATTATTTATTGAATTTTTTTATTCAAAGACATTGAAATTATTAGAAATTACTAAACTTTATTATATTTCTATTTATTATATTTATTCATTTTTGATTTTCTCAAAACTAACTTTATTATTATTCTAAATCTCGTTCTTTTTTTCATAAAATTCATTGAAATTCTACGAACAATAATTTTCTAATTATTTTTTTATTTCTTATAATGAGGCAGCCTTTAAATATATAAAATTATATATATATATCTATCTAATTATAAATATATATATATATATATATAAAATATATATGTATATAATTTATACATATATATATTTTAATATACTTATTTATATACTTTAGTTTATAGTTTTTCTTATTTATCTTAATTATTTTCATTTTATTACGAAAAATATACTATTAAACTTTCTTTTTCACCAATTAAATAAGACAAGGCATTTTCAATGCATTTTTCCAAATTAAGTAATTTTTTCAAAAGTTAATTTTCTTTATTTTCATATTCTGCCCCATTCTCCATATTTCCTTTATTTAAAAAATCGAAAATTTCTAACAAATCTGGATGTTTTTGAATTACTTTTTAATAATCTTCCAAATAAACTTTTCCTGTTTATTTCATATCCATAACCTCAAAAATATGGTCTATTTATAATTAAACCTTTCTTTAAATATCTTAATCTATTTTTTAATAATAGTTTTTCCATAATAAAATAATAAATATATATAATAAATTTGTAACTATACTTAATTAAGTCTAAGTTAAAGCTGCCCAAGAACGCACAATACTATTAATCATAGAAGCCAAATTTTCCTTATCAAAATATCCTTTTTTTTAATCATCTATTAACCTAAATGACATTTCCACTTTTTCCTATTCATCGCCATTAGTAATAGTATCAATATATATCAAAAATCTGTTAAAAGGAATCTTTTTTTAAAAAAAAAAATAATTATATTTTTTTACTATTTTAAATAAATAAGTATATACTTATCCCTTAGGATCTGCCATAACATTAAATAAACGGTCGCTTAAAAATTAAACGCTATCTAAACCTAAAATTCCCATACAATCTCTAAATTTTTATCTATCTAAAAAGCCAGTGGATTATGTCATTCTCATAAATCTATATTTACAATATATTTTAATAAATGAATTTTATGTACTATTATCTGTATTAAAATATTTCTTTTTCTGTGAATCTAGTTTATTCAGATAATATTTTAACTTCTTTCATTGTCCCTACTCTACTTTATGCTCTTTTAAATCCACAGCATTTAGTTTTCATATAATTTATTGAAACAAAAAAATTAAAAATATATATTGTATATTTATATATTATTATTATTTTTTATATTATTATTAAAAAACAAAAAAAATATATACATATTTAAATAATATTAATTTTATATATGTATTTTTGTTATTAATAAATACTTATATTTTATTTTATTTTATTAATAAAAAAAAAAAAATATTAAAATTTTTTTTTTTCTAAAAAAAAAATAAATAAATAATATATATCAATGTTTAATTTTCTTAACTATTATCTCATATTCAGAATTATATATTTAATCTTAATTTATATTATTATTTTATTTGAAATCTTCCTGTTCTTTATTTTCATCGAATTCATTGAAATTAATATCAATTTAAAACAAAGAAAATGCACCTCTTTTATTTTTCTTATCCTCATTGTTTTATATATTTTAAATATTTTTATTATTATTAATAAATTAGAACTCTTCAATATCATCCTACTCTGTGCTTTTTAAAATAATTTCATTTAATTTCTACTTCTTTAAATTTATTTATTCCATATCTATATTACTTCTTAATATACTTTTTTCATAAAATACATCGTCTTCCTCATCATTTTCATCAAAATATTTTCCTCTGACATTTTATTATTTTAATATCCTATAAACTTTCATCTTTATTATTATAATCATATAAATCTAATATATATTTCTTATTTTTGTCATATTCTTTACAAATAGTCTTAAAATACATATTATTTGAACTTCTTTATCTAATTTCATTTTCATAATTTTCAAACTATTTAATATATAAAAATAAAAATATATATATATATATATAAATATTACCATATATCTATAAAAAATTTTATGTTTTTAGGGATATTAAATTAATGTTAAATTAATAAGTTCTAAGAAAATAGAATTTATTAAATTTTATTTTTTATCATTTTATAAATAAATAAGCCAAATTTTATCAATAATCTAAGATTCAAGAAAATAATTAACTAAAGATTAATCTTTTATGAGTAGATTTTTAATTAATTTAACTAGTAAAGCCTAAATGACTTTCTAATTTTTATTTTTTAATTTAAATAATTACAAAACGATCTATTTTTCAATAATATGATGTCTAAAAAATTATGGGTTAAGCATATAAAAAATATAGATAAGTTCGAAAAATTAGGTTACGAAACTAATAAATTAATTATTAATTAATACATTAGAATCCACATAATAATTCAAACAAGGTAAAAGACAATCTTCGATAGTAAATTCGATAATTTATTAAGTTTAAGAATACATAATAGATATATTTTCACAAATTTTAAAATAATCTGTGATAATTTTAAAGACTTCCACAATTTAAATTTGGAGCCCTGTATCCTATGTAATCAAAAGATAAGTCAATTAATTTAAATATTATCTTTTGGAATCTAAGTTCATTTAAAAAGTATGATTATTTTCAAAATTTTAATTTACGGAAATTTTTTAGGACATATATTAGTGATTTTCATAATTAAAATTATAAATTTATTTATTAATAACATTTATATCTAAATCAAATACTATATTAATTAAAATAACTTTATTTTCTTAAGAGATTATTGTTATTGCCTCTATTAATTAAATACTTTTTTTCAATTTTATTTAAGAATCCATTCTTTCGTCTTTTTATATAAAATCTAAAGATTTAAATAGAATTACTATAAATTTATGACTATTCATAGATTCTAATATTTCATGTTTTTTTACTTACTTTTGTTTTGTTTTGTTTTTTTTTAAAGAAAAAATTATATTTTTAAATAAAATTTAATATAATTTGTTTTACAAGACTTGGATTATTTAACATAGAAACGATTTCACTTAAAAATTAAACAGAATCTTATAGATTATTAAAAAATTTATCACATAAATCATCTATGAAATTATTTTATTTTATATAATCAAGTATTTCTATATTATTTCTTAAAATTATCTATAAATATTAATTATTCAATAAAAATATTTAAATAAATATATATATATATATATAAATATTTATATATATTTAATTAAATTTACTTACTTAATTTATTATTTAATTTATTTATTCCTCAATAGTTGTATTTATTATATAATCTTTAAAATATTATAATCTATTATTGATATGTATTTTTTCTAATACATTTTCATTTGTAATTTAAATTATTTCTTTGAATTTATTTTCTTTTCGCCATTAATCTCTATATGATTATTTTTCTGCATTCAAGCTTTTATCTTATATATATTTAAAAATAGTTTTTAATAATAATAATAATAATAAAAAAAATACACTCAAAAACACCAAGACAGTTTTCAAAATTTTCTTCTTTCATTAAAAAAACAATCAATTTTTATTCGTTTGAAAAAACTTTTTAAATATAAAATAATATTTTGAAATAAAAAACAATTTTTATTTACTAATTTTTCTAATAATCGAATAAACTAAATGAATTTTTTCATATTCTTCTAAATCTTCTAATTCTTAAAAAATTTCAAAAAGTTTATTTATATATTCTGGCTTTTTTATATAAATTAACAACAAAGAATTTATTGTATATATATATATATATATATATATATATATATATATATATATATATAAATATATAAAATATAAATAAAGATATATAAATATATATTAAAAAAAAAAAACATTATTAACAATCCCTTGTATATAGTTTTCAAAATCATAATCAACCTTTATATCATAAAATAAAAAAATAAAAAAAATATATTAAATAAAATTAATTTTTAAAATTTACATTTTAATATATTTCTTATAACTTTTAATATGTAGGCATTTCTAATTCTCTATTTTCACTATTTTAATCATCTCCATTACCATAACATTCATTCATATTAACACAATTATTTTTCTTAAATATTCCCTTAATATATTAAATTATATATATATTAATATATAAATAATTTAATATATATATGTATATACATGATAAATTTATATAAATATATATAATTTTTTTTTTATATATATAGATATATATATATATATATATATTTATATTTATATTTATATATATATATTATTTTATATATAAATATTTTTTTTTATTTATATATAAAAATACCATAATTCATTTGCAGATTATGAATCTGCAAAACTTATAGCAAATTCTTAAAATGATATTTTTTCCTTACATATTATTATAGAATCTTTTTTTTAATATTTATATTATTTATTATTTTACAAAATTTTTACCATTTTGCCTTTCATAATGATTTTCAGGATGAAATCTGAATTTAATTATTAATTTAACATTTAAATTTCTATCTAATTTATTTAATTCATCTTCTTCTAAATCATTTGTTTCTACTAATATTTCTAATTAATTTGCATATACTGCAATATATTCTTCTTATAATTCTGTTTAATCATTAAATTGCGATAAATGATATATATTTCCTACGCCTATATCAATCCATTATTCTTTTTTTTTTTTTTTTTTTCATATAAAAAAATAAAATAAAATTATTTATATTTTTTTAAAAAAATATATAAAATAGAATAAAAATATAAAACCTTATCTATTCAAATAATAAATTTTAACTTTTGAATTTTTATGCCCTAATAATTTAGATTGTTAATTAACTGTATGTAAATGTAATTTCATATAAGGAATATAAAAAATTCTTATTTATTTATTTTTTATTGTATTTTTTAGGGTATTTTTTGTAAAAAAAATTGTTTTTTTTGTTGTTATTATTTTTTTTTTATTAAATTAAATTAAAAAATATAAATTATAATTTTTTTACTTTATATTTTCCCCCCCTTTTTATTCAAAAAAAAAAACAAAAAAATTATATAATTTTGTGTCTATATAAAACTTAAAAACAAAACAAAAATAATTAAAAAAAATACCATTTTTGTAATAAAAAAATAAAAACTAATTTTTAACCTTTT
>NW_004086612.1:0-16594 GCF_000220395.1 Ichthyophthirius multifiliis
TTTTTTTTGTTGTTATTATTTTTTTTTTTATTAAATTAAATTAAAAAATATAAATTATAATTTTTTTACTTTATATTTTCCCCCCTTTTTATTCAAAAAAAAAAAAAAAAAAAAAAAAAAAAAATTATATAATTTTGTGTCTATATAAAACTTAAAAAACAAAACAAAAAATATTAAAAAAAAATACCATTTTTGTAATAAAAAAAATAAAAAAACTAATTTTTAACCTTTTAAATTAATAATAATAAAAAATAAAAGTATTTTGTAGTAAAAATAAAATATTAAAAATAACAAAAAAATTTAAAAAAAAACTTTTAAATTTTTCGAAAAAAAATTATTGTTTTTTATTGTTAGAATACATTTCTTTTTTAAAAAAAATAAAATAAAATACAAATTTAGTATATAAAATAAGATCTTTTATTGATATTAATTTTTTTTTATATTAATTTAAAGTTTTCTTTAAAAAAAATGTTCTTTTTTTTTATTAAATAAAAAAATAAATTTGATTATATCGAAAACTAGTTAAAAATATAGAAAGAATACCAAATACTTATTTTTATTTTATTATAAAGAATTTTTTAATGGAAAAAGATATATTTTAATATAAATATATTTTTATTTTATATACTAAATAAAAATAATTTTTAACATAAAATTTATAATTTTTTATTTATTTAAAAAAATAAAAATTTAAATATTAATTTGATTTTTATTATTTAAAATAAAATATTATCTTTACTATTTATAATAAATATTGTAAATATTTATATAGAATCTAATTAAAACTACACCTATATATATTAATAAATATTTGTAAAAAACTTTAATAAAAAAAACTACATATAAACAATATTTTCTTTAAAATGAGAAAGCCTATGCTTTTACATATAAGTTTTTTCGAATGTATTTTAATATTTACTTTATATTAATTAATAATATTTTAATTAAATAACTATTTTTGGCACTATAGACAATAATTTTTATACTTTAGTAAAAAAGTTCATTAATAATTTAATATTACGTATAATAAACTCATTAAAAATAAAGTCTATTTCTACTAAATATCTTTTTATTAGATAGTTTTTAAAGTGTTTGTATTTATTAAAATTATTATATTAATAGTTTATCCTTCATTTTATATTAAGAATAATCAATCTAATGATTTATATCACTATTCGATTCTGAAACTGATTCTAGTTTAACCAAAAAAAAACCAACTAATAAGTATTAAAATATAAAAACAAGAAGAAATCATATAAGAAGAACAGAAAAAACATCTAAATAGACTCCAAATAATAAAAAAATGTATTCCTAAATTGAAGAAAAAAAAGGTCTTTTTACAATAAAAGAATAACTACTTATATGTAAATAAATAAATTTTATAAGGAAATATTAATAGACAAATATAATGAATTTAATATATTCGATCATAAATAGACACTAAAAGCCTAATGTTTTAAATAAGTGAAGGAATTAAATGGCTAAACAAACTCCAAAAAAATAAAAAAATGCATAATAAATCTCTATATTATTATGCTAATACACTTATATTGATAAAGATATATAACTGTAAAAAACTGATACAAAACGACCATTTACATACAGATTTTTAACATTAAAAAAACTCCAAAAAAACCTTGTTTTCAACCTGTAATTCTTCTTAATTTTAAGTAAACATGATAAAAAACCAAAAAAAAAAAAAAAAAAGGAAAAACATGTATTTAGAAAAAACAAGATAATATTAATTAGATTTTAATTTAAAAAGTTTTTTTAAAATATTATATATATATATATGTATTTGTATAATTATTCATTTATTTTTCTTCCATTACACATTTAATATACATCCAGATTAAATTATCATATTAGCTATAGGACATCTTTTTTCAACTATTTTGCCTATTTTAATTATTGTTTCTTCATCTATATCGCCATGTACAATTGCTTCGCCTTATATTTGCTATAAACGGGAAAATACTGGAGCATCTTCTTCTATTGGAAGGTATTTAGCACCATTTTCATCCCTTTCAGCTTCTATATTGAAATCAATTTTATCAATTTTTACTTATAATTGTTTGGCTACATATTAGGCAGTAGCTTATTCACAGCCTATAAAAGATGATAAAAGTAATTCTATAGGTTATGGATATTGATTCGTACCTCCTCGATCTTTTGGAGTGTCAGTTCCAATTTAAAAGTTAGTGTTTTAAGGATAAGATATTGTTTTGCAGTTTGTTCCAGTTGATTTTATATAGTATTTTTTAATTTAGGGTTATAAAGTTAAATTTGAAGAATATAATAATTTTTGGATATTATTCATAAATTAATTTTTAATTTATATAATTTTAAAATTATTTATTTATTATAAAATATATATTTTAATATATAATAAAAAATAATTAAATTAGATTATAAATATATGAGAAAAAATAAGTATATATATTTAATAATTTATATGTAAAAATATATATAATTATATATTTAAATAAATATATAAAAATATATAAATATATAAATATATTTATATATTATTATATAATTTTTTATTTTTTATAAATTTATATACATTTTTTTATTATTTGTTTTTATATATATTATTTTTTTATTTATATTTTTTTTATAAATAAGTTCATTTATTTTTTATTTTTCACTATTCTTATTTAAATATTATTTTTCTATAAATCATAATAATAATTATTGTTTATTTATTTTCAATTATATATATTTATTTTTATTTTCTTAGTTTTTATTTTATTAATTCATATAACTATTCTTATTTTAAATTATTAACTTATTTAAAATGTATTATTTAATATACTTATTTATAAAATTATCTTTATTAAATATTTTATTTTTTTAAACTAAAATTCTTATTTGTAATATGAAGTTTATTCTTAATCTATATATATATATATTAAATTAGCTACTTTAATATAAACAATATATACTTTAAAAAAATATATGTATTTTATTATATAACTATGAAATTTAATTAAATATTAATGCTATTATACATAATATATTTTTATTTTTAACTAAATCTTATTTTAGATAAAACATATGTATATATACAATATAAAAAATTTAATTAAATAAAAAATATATAAAATAATAAAAAATAAATATATATATAAACATATATAATTATATTTTTTAATAAATAAAATATTAATAAAAAAAAAAAAAAAATTAAGATATAAAACTAATTAATAAAACAAAAAATTAAATAAAAAAATATGTTATTAAAATTATCGAAAATCCTCTATAATTTCTCTTCAACTTCTCCAAAAGGTTATAACCTATACACCTGGTCAGGTGCTTTAGGATCTGACCTAATCCCCCGTAAATTAACTTTAACAGATCCATCTGGCAAAGAATTAAATAACAAAATAACTAAAGTAAGATTAGGTTAAGGTCACAACTCCTTAATAACTACCGAAGGTCACTTATATACATGGGGAACTAATAACTATGGTTGTTTAGGTCATAATGATAACAAATAATACGAAAAGCCTAAATTACTTGAATTTTTTGTAAAAAAAAATCTCCGAGTAATTGACGTTGGATGCGGTGATAATTTCACAATAGCCCTTACACACGATGGTGATGTATGGACATGGGGTTTCGGTGGAAAATAAAGGAACTTTTTACTGAAGTATTTATTCCAAGATGGCGGTCCTTTAGGTCATGGAGATTAAAAACACCATTTTACCCCTTAACCAGTTTTATCTTTAAGAAAACTACCACCAACTATATAAATATCGTGTGGAGTAGCATTTTGTAATGCATTAACTAAGGAGAAAGACTTATTTTAATGGGGAAGGGGTTAACATGGTATTTTTGGGGATGGAATTTTCACCGAATAATTAAAGCCGAGATTGAATTAATATTTTACAAGGGAAAAACAAAACGGAACTACTATTGAAAAAATAAAAAGTTGCAATTATTACTCTATAGCGAAACTCTCGAATGGAAAAATAGTTGGATGGGGTTCTAATGATTTCGGATAAATGGGTATATAAAATGAAATTGGAGTCGAATTACATGAAACTGCGCCTTTTCCAGCTAATTTACATATGTAAAATTTTAAAGCAGAAATCGAAGATTTTAAAATCGGAGAAGATGTTTTAGTTGTTAAATTATTAAATAATTAAATCTACTATTCGGGTATGAAAATAGCGTATTTACCTAAATTGTTTGATTTGCCGAAAGATGTAGGCAAAATTAAGTGTTTTGGGGCTTCTTATAGAAGTTTTGCAGTTGTGGATGAAAATAATTAAATTTATATGTTTAATAAATTCATGAAACATAATAAGGAAGATGTCCATTCTGGTATTTATTTTGCAGATAATAAGCTTTTTAATGGAGGAAATATAGGGAAAATCGGAGGAGTTTATAGAAATAATTATGCTTTAGTTGAGGAAAATTGATTTTATTTATATATATATATATATTTTTTTTTTGTGTGTTTATTAAAATATTTATTTAATATAGACTAATTATAAATTATTTTAAAAAAAATTAATATATAAATTGTATTTTATAATATTTATATATATTTTGTTTTTATGTATCATTTATTTTTAATATTATTAAATATTAATTTATATCTATTTTTATTTTACATAAAATATGTTTTATAACAAAAAATGTATATTTTTTAGAGTATATTTATTATAAATATGATATAAAAATATATAAAAAAGATACAATAAATGATATAAATATTATACAATTAATAATATATATATATATAAATATATAATATTTTACTATATATATTACTTATAAATTCTTATAAAAATGTATTATTTTATAATTTATTTTTTATACAATTAATATTCATTTATTTTGTATATATATTTAATAATTTAGAATATTTTTTTAGAATAATTTAAAATAAATAGATTATATAATATTTAACATATTAATATTATAAATAATGAATTAAATTTAATAAAAAAAAAACATAAAAAATATTTTTTATTTTTTAAATATATTGTTTTTAATTTTTCAAAAAATTTAAAATTTAATTTGTTATTTATAATATATTTATAAATAGTTTTTATATCAAAAAAAAAATCATTTCATTTAAAAATTTAACTTAATTGATTATATATAAATACTAATGTATTTTTTTATATATATAAAATAATATATTGGCTTGAAAAAGACATTAGTTTTCTAATTTTAAGAATTTTATAAAATATATAAATGATATTAGATTTTTAATATAATAATATAATATACAAATTATATTAACATTTAATAAAAAACTTCTATCATAATTTAGATATAAAAAAAATTAATTTAGCATTTAATATAAAAATTATATATTTTATTTATAAACTTAAAAAAATAACAAAACATTATTTATAAACATATATTTATTAAAAATAGATAAATTTTTTATTAATAGAATTTAAGAATTCAAAGTTAATTTAAAAAGATAGATTTTTATACTAAATTAATATAAAATATAAAATCATTTCAAAAATATAAATATATATATATAAATATATTTATATTTATTTATTTTTATATTAAAATTTTTAATTAATAATTATAATTTATTATATAATATTTTTATATTAAAAAAAAAATTATTATTTTATTTTTTTAAATGATATTAGATAGAAATTTACCAACAAACTAAAGAATGTAAATATGAAAAATTTAATATAACTATTATTATTAAATTATATTAAATATATTATTTTATTTTTTAAAAGATAAACTAATATATTTTTTTTTTCAATTTAGCCAATTAATAATTAATGTTATTATAAAAACTTAGTCACATTAGATTTAAAACCTAAAAAGTACATTTTATTTTTATTAAGAAAAAATGCCTCTAAAATTTAAAAAATAAAAAATTATTTATAAAAAGTAATAAAAGCATTATACCTAAATTAAATTTTGACGAAAAGCCATATAACCCAACTTTTATTTTAGAAACTGAAAACGTAAAAATTAAAAAATATATATTTGTCTATGTGTATATGCTTTTTTTTTAAAAAAAAAAAATTAAAAATAAAAAAAAAGAATTTTAATTTTTTTAAATAAATAACATACATATTAAAAAAAAAAAAAGTTCATATTAAAGGAAAAAGATTGCTTAAATAAAGAAAAATACTTATAAAAGCTAATAAAGAAAAATAAAAAATAATATAAAATAGTAATTAATAAAAATTAATTTATATATTAAAATTTAAAAAATATTAAAATAATATATAAATATATATATATATATATATATGTAATTATATAAAAGTAAATATATATATAAATATATATATATTTTCATATATAGTTTTATCCTGAACCAGATACTAGATGTTCTTATTGTTGTGTTTGTAAAAAAAACTACAGAGATTACTATTAAGTAAAAATATCATAATTTAATATATAATTTATAGTTTTATATTTAAATAATTAATAATAGCATATATATTCAAAACTACATAAAAAAGTATATTAAAATAATTCATATACAAATGAAATATAAAAGCTAAGTTTAGATTACCAAAATTATTATATAGATAAAAACGAAAGATATTATTAAAAATATAAAATTTAGCATCCTTTATCTATTTTTTTAAAAAAAGAAAATTTAATAAGTGATTAAAAGACAAGTAATATAGGAAATGATTAATAATATAAATGGAATAATAATTTTAAAACTGAAAAGAATTTTAATTAATATTAAATGAAAAATTTTCAAAAATATTAATAATAAATATATGACTAATTAAGCTAATATGTATAATTAGTATAATAATAAATACATAAATTTAATACGAATAATATATAAAATAACTAATATAATAAATATAACTTATATACCCCTAATAATTTTTATGTAAATGATAGTTTAAACAATATTTGCTAAAAAAGAAAAACCTTATAAAACATTGATTTCTAAAACTTAGAATATTTACATTAACAAAATAGATGTGCAGAATAATAGGAATATAATAATATCACTCATATTGATAATAAATATATTTAGAATGATTATAATAAAAATGATTATTTAAAATCTTATTTATGATAATAATATATATATATATATCTATATATATATATATATATATATATATATATAATTTTTTTTTTTTATTAATACATTATATTATTATATATCTAATGTATTCTATTCCAAACAAACATATATTTTTTATTGTAAATTTTATGTTCATATTGCATTTTTAATAAATTTTAAAATAATAAAATAATAGAAAAAATATTTATATATAATTATATATTCATTTATAATAATCTATTTTTAAATTTAAATAAAAAAAAGTTTTTTTTTTTTAAGTTTTATAAATAAATCTGAAATGAATCAACTAAATAAATCTATAGCATGTAATTTTTTAGTAAATATATTATTTTATTATATTTTAAATAAAAAAAATAACCCAATAGATATAATCATAATGTTAAAGTTATTCAAATAATCTTTTTGTAGAATTTCTTGTTAACATAAATACTAGAATGGACTTTAAATATCCTTATTATTCCCTTCCTTCATATTCTATTATCAAGCCATAAACTAGTACATAAAATCCTTAATATTATTTAGCTTTAAATACAATTGAGAGTATAAAGATATTAAAAATAAACCTCTAAAACCCCTAAGAAAAAATCCAAATAATAAATTCAATAGACCTAACAGATTAAATACAATAAAAAAATATCATAGATTATCATAAATTTATAAAAAAGAAATAAATAACATTTAAGAACTATATATGTTTATAGGAATTTAAAGCGGATAAATTCTTATTATGTCAGTACTAAATGGAAAGTTTATTAATAGGTATAATTGTATTGATTTAATAGGAAATGAGACTTGGCATTAGAAAAAAATAACTAAAATATGCACTTCATAAAATGGTTTAACTTTTTATGTACTTTTTTAAGATTCTACTATTATTTAATACTCCTTTAATAGTAATTAAGAAAATTTCGAATTTTAATAATTTATAAAAGAAAAAGAAAGAAATTTAAGCTTTTAATAAATAATTGAAAATAATATTTCTTCTTTATAAAATTATTAAGTTTAAATAATTAATAATTCTATTTTTTAATCTTATTCTTTTTCGAATCTAAAAACAGATTTATCAAAAGGACCTCATAAATATATCAAGTTTAAATCTAAATCAATTACTTCTATGCATTTAATAAGTTGTCAAGATGACACTTTTATAAACTAATTTCTATTTAAAACAATAACTTATAGCCATATCTACATTAGAAGGTTATTTAAAAGTATTAGAAATAAATGATTTTATACCTGTATATTCCTTTAAAGTTAATTATGGGGGTATAAATGCATTCTCTATAGATGAAAAGGGTACTTCTTTAATATGTATAAGTTGTCAAGATGACACTTTTATCATTTTGAACCCCAGATTGAACACATATAGGAGAATTACAGGTCATTATAGTTTCGTTTCGAGATCTATTATGTATCATACGAATGATATAGTTCTAAGAATAGTATCCGCAAGTTATGACGGCCGAATTTGTTTTGTAGAATTTAAAAAATAAGATTTGGATGATATTGAACAGTAAGATTATCAATATAATTAATAATAATTACCAATATAAGTTTAATATGATAAGACAAAAAAATCAGGAATGTTAAAGGAAACTTTTTTTTCTAAATAAACTAAGAAGGAATAGGTTATTTAGAAAATTTTGACGATTTTTTAATAACAAGTGCTTTTGATGGATGCACGACTTTACTTCTTTAAAAAAATGCAAATAAAGATGAAATTAAGTAATTATAAAATGATAAGAAATGATGTTTAATAAATAATATAGTGAATATATATATTATAGATGTATATTTATATATAAATATTAATATATATATATAACTATATACGGAAATAAAATAATATATAAATATTAATATTTACATATATATTATCTTCTATATTTATATTTATATCTTTAAATATGTTTATTCATTTTTTATTTTAATTGTTAATTTTTAATGAAAAAATTATTTTAGTTTAATTTAAAAAATAAATAATATTCATACTATTTATTCAATAAAATTTTATTATGTGAAGTTATAATTTAAATTAATAATTGATTTATTTTTATATTTTATGCTTTCTTAGAATTTTTCTTAATTTTAATGACAAATAATTTATTTATTTTTTAAATTTTATAATAAGTCTCTATCATTAATAAATATTTCAATTAAAATCTTCTTTAATTTTTTTAAAAATAAAATTTAATTCTCATATTCTTCTCTACTTATTGCTAAATCTATTTTAATAGGTTTTAATTCGTAGGTTTTTTAAATATCTTTCTATAATTTCTCCACTCTAATATATAATTCATCGATTTCTTATCTAGCTTATATAGCGTCAGCAACATGCAATTCATATTATCCTAAAATTTCATTCAACTTAAAATTATATGGAATCTTTTTTTAATTATATAGATAAAATTAAAAATTTATTTTATTTATACTGAAAAAAACCAGGAATATCTTTACCACTATATAATTTTGTTACATATAAGCCTATAGGTGGTTATTAATTTTCCATATGTTAAAAAACATCAATTACTTATTAGAATTTCTCAGAAAAATAATCTTAATCATTATTTATAATTAATGTTTTGACAACTAAAAATAATAATAATATATATATACATATATATATATATATATATATATATATTTTTATACATTAATTAATTTATTTATTTTTTAATTTGTTATCTAAATATATTAATCTAGGATCAATTAATTATTAAAATAATTTTTCAATATTTCCTTTATATTGAGAATCTTCTGCTACTATTTTAGCCCATAATAATGGTTTTTAAGACTTCATATCCATACTATACATTTCTTATCTAACTGAATCTAAAATTTTCTATTAATTTATTGATGTTATTTATTAAAATAATAATTTTCCTATTCTATCTTTTGCATTTTTTTTATATATGGAATCTATTAAAGTCTGTTTTTTAAAAATATAAATATATATATTGACTAAAATAAATGATAATTACTTCATTTTTATCAAAAGGTTCCATTGTTTCTTAATATTTCTTAAATTAAACATCTTCGTCTATTCCTTCATCTACAAACTATTATTCCTCACTCTACTCTCTTAATTATTTTGCCAAGTAAGGATTCGTTTATAATCTAACTATTTTAAGTTCATTTTATAATATTTATATAGATCTATTATATATATACATATTTATATAATTATATTGTATAAATATACTATTCTATATGTGATTAAAGTGTTTCTTATGTTACATTAGCTTATATTTCATTTAGATTTACTATTTTTTTATAAATAAATAAATACAAGTTATATATTTATATAATTACCTTCAATTTATAAATATTTTTTTGCTTTTTTATTTACTTTATCAGGCAAATAAAAGCAAAGCCTTTGTTTTGAAACTCCCGAATTTTAGGAAAGTGAATCTAAATATGAATTCAGAATTTTTAATGAACGAGAATTTTCCTCTTTTATTTTTTCAGGAGCGTTTCCTAATATATCAGGATGGACATTTTTATAAAATTCACTTAATTTTGATCTAGACTTGAATATTGTATTTAATGAAAAGTTGAATTTGTTAATTTTATAGTTTTATTTTTAATAAAATATTTATTTTATATAAATCATTTTTTTATATATTGAGATATTTTCAAAAAAAATCTTTATATTTTTACATAATAAAAAATAAATTTATATTATTAAAAAAAAAATATATTTTTTTTTTTATATATATATATTAATGGAAAACATAATAATATTAATAAACTATAATAATATTGACTACGAAATTTACGATTATACAGATAACCTTTATGAAATGAAAGAAAAAATTAAACGTAAACTTTAAATTACTTTCGATATAAATATATATTGGTATCGTACTCCAGATACTTAAGTTTTAATATGCGACAATGATAACTGGAAGCACTGTATTTTAAAACAAAGCAAATCTTAATAAAATAGCGCTGAAATTTTAATAAAAATACAAGCTAAAATAGACGAATCGTTTGAAGATTTTTAAAAAACTTAAGAAGAAGTGTAAGATAATTATAAAATCAAAAACCTCCCTTAATGGTAGTCCCTACAAATAATAAAATATACACATAATATTAATGCTATTAATGCGAGGGAGGTATTTAAAGGAAAGCTGAATTTTGTACAGTTTGTGAAAATACAGGGTTTATTAAAAGATCTTAATAAATAGAGTAAATAGAAAAATAAGTGGAGTAAAAATTATGTAATATTTTCCCGGAATTAAAATAAGTTTTTAATATTCAAAATTTTAATGGAAATACTTCCAGTAGTAATAATATATGTGAATAGTAATAATTGTCTATATAGAATTTAAATAAAAATATTAAAGAATAATAAAAATATAAATAACAATTAAATAATTTATTCGAATTAAATAATAATAAATAATAATGCTAGTTTGATGTTATTAGTTATCCCAATAATAAGTAATTAATTGAATTTACGGAAAACGAAATGAGAATTCTTATCTTCGAAATATAAAGAACAAATAATAGTATATGGCCTAAATAGGTTTTCATTGAATAAAAAAAAGATTAATATTTTGATATTGCAAATAAAGATTTTACAACATATGATTTTTCTAATAATAATGAAGTTTAATAAATAAAACTTTATTTAGTAGCAAAATAATTCTTCGATACTAAAATTGTATCCAAATGGAAATTATATTATAATGATGAAAATAATGTCAAATAAAAAATTAATGGAGTACTTTCTTTCTAAGCTAGTTATAAATCTAATAATAAATCAACAGTTACTGGATATAATTTAGAAAACTCTATATCTAATGATTGAAACTAAAAAGAATTTAATTATATTAATATAAGTAAATATATATAAAAATATATTTAAAATTAATATATAAACAAAATATAAATATTAATAAAAGATAAAATTAGCTTTAAATATATTACTTTATAGTATGTCTTTTTTTTTTTTTTTTTTTAATTTATTTTTTCTCTAATTTTTTTTTTTTTATTATAAAAAAATTATTGAAAAAAATAAAAAAAAATAAAAAAAAAATTAATATATATATTTAAGTAATAAAATTCTATCAAATGTTTAAATTGTTTTTATTCAATTATGTTATAAAAACATTAACTTTTATTGGTGAGCTACTATTATTATCCAATACATTTTCATTTAAGGCTTAAAAGATACTCTAATCTTATTAATATATTGAAAATTTAGAATTTACTTCTTAATATTCTTAAATTTCTGTATTTTATTTATCATTATTTTATTATTAAAATTTATTAAAATCTTCCTAATGTTCATTATTATTACTATTTCTTTTTATATCACCATCAATAATAAAAAAAATCGAATTTTTCCTAATATCATTCCTAATAATTTACGGATTTAAAAAATTAACATCTTTATTAATTAAATTCGAAGAAACTACCTATCCTTCGTCCTAAATAGAATCTTCTTAAGAAAAAGTAAAATAATTATTCTATTTACTAGAACCCCCAAAAGAAGAAATTGAAATTTATTCTTTGGACAAGTATTAAGGGACTACTAATATATTCGAACTTTCTTTATTTTAATATAGATTTTTGTTCTCACTTATTACAGGCATTGAATTTAATTTAATAGCATTTATATTATTATTATTATTATTTAAAACTGGAAAATTAATAAGCGAATTTTATAAATTATTATTCTATAAAATAATTGAAGTGTTTTTATTTCTCCTATATTCAGGTAAATTTTCCCAATCTAATCTATTATTATCTTAGTTTTTTCTGTTTATTAAACAACTTCGAAAAATTTCCCTATATACATCGTACTAAGGTTCTTCGGTAAATTTTAGATTTCTAATAAGTTAAAAAAAACTCTAAAATTCTTTTGGACAACCTTCACATAATTTTTCTAGTGTAATATTTTCTTTTATTTCTTTTATTCTTTAATATTTCTCATTTCTACTTTTTCCTAAATTCGTACACTACCAAGCTAATTTTCCTCTCAATATATATACTAGAGTATATCCAAAACTCTCTAAATCATCTCTTCGTGATTATTCTATTCCATTATGCGCATTTATACTAGCAAATCTAGCTGTACCAATCATTCCTTTTATTTTTTATAGAAAAAAAATAATATAGATATATGTATTTAATATATATATATATGTATATATATATATATATATATATATATTTTTAATTATATTTATACCTTTTTTATTTACATAAGGTATATGTACTTTTTATTTATCTCTATAATTTTTATATTTAAATATACATATATATATTTTTTTATATATATATTTTTATTATACCTATAAAATTTTGCCAAACCAAAATCTAATAAAAATATTTTTTCGTATTATTCTTCGTTTCCGATAACTATATTTTCTGGTTTTATATCTCTGTGTATAAGTCCATATTTATGAAAACACTCTATTCTATCTAATAATTATAATCCAACTTATATAGTTGAATAAAGAGACAATTTATTCCCACATTTGGCTGATATTTATGATAAGTTCTTTCCTAAAAAAGTCATAATGGCATAATTAAATGAGCTAGTTTTTCCGTACCCTATTATTTATGGAAAACCTTCCTCTTCCTTTAACAAATACATTAGTTTGATTTCCTTTATTAACATACTAAACTAACGTAAATTTTTTCTTCACATTTTAAAGCATATTGTTGATTATTTGTTATATCTGAACATAAAAATATTTTGCCAAAAGAACCTTCACCCAATTTTTACTTTATAAAATAACGTTATTATAAAAGCATTCCTTTATGTATGGAAGGTGTTAAAGAAGTGTTTAAATCATCTTCAGTTTAGTTCATTAAATTTTATTATTTTTATATTTAATTTTTATGATATAACTTAAAATATATATATATATGTATTTTTTAATTTAAGTTTATAATAAAAAAATTTATAATTGCATAATTAGATATTAAATTATAAATATAAATATATATTTATATATATATTATTTATTCTAATATATAATTTTTTTATATTTATTCAATTATATACGTATAATATTTATTAATAAAATATAATATAGTATATTTAATATTAAATCTCTTTTTAAATTTTTGGTTTTTTTTGTTTTTTTTTTCAAAGTTTAAGTTATTTAGCCTTCTAAAATAATTTTTCAGTTACTTTCTCCATTTAATTGTTATGCTCTAAAGCATTTTTATACAAATCCTAATTAAAATCATATAAAAAAAAATTATATTTATTATAATTACGTCACATTTTATATCATCAAATAAAATTAAACAGCCACTTCCTTGATCTAAGGTTCCATCGATTTTCTTATCTAAAATTAATTCTGATAATCTTAACAAAAAAATATATTTAAATGAATAATATATATTAAATATTTTATTAATATATTTATTTATATATATAAATTTAATATTAACTTTGATTAAATTAATTCCTAATTTAATTTAATCTATTCAGATATATGACTAATTTACACTCTAGTATAAGGTTCTATAACTCGAAATAAGTTTTATTCTAAAAGTTAATCATGTAATTAATTTAATTAATTCTTAATAATCGCATCACCAGTGATTTCTATATATAAATATATATATATATATATATAAATATATATATATACATATTTATATATATAATGTTTCATACATTTAGAATATTCCGTAATTAATTTACTAAATTATTAAAGACTATTAGCTTAATATGCTAAAGTAATTTATTTCATAGCCTATAAATCATCTCCTGCATATTTAAGCCCATATTTTCCGCTTAATAATTAATTAATATCATCATAATTTCCAGTCATGATTTTACATAAAAGCATATATTTTAATGCTTTTATAGCTTTTACATCATCTGCTGAATTTAAAGCTTCAAAAGCTTCATAAAAATAAGAATATCTATATATTTTAATATATTATATATAAATCAATATTTTAATTTACGCTGTTTTATAATCCTTATCTTCAGCTTACAAAATACCAGACATCATATCTATATCAGCTTATAAAGCTGGAGAGCAATAGATAGAATTAGCACAGGCTCTAGAAGCAGTTAAAGATGCTTTTGACTTTGCTAAATTTTCCAAAGAATATTAAATTTTTGACTCAATTAATTAAGCTTCGACTAGTAATTATTTATCATCGGCTTTTCTAGTTTCTTTTAGAATATTTTCTATTAATAAAAGAGCTTTAGTATAGTTTTAATTTTAATTGTGTAAAGTAGCTAATTTTATTTCTATTCTATGTCTTAAATAGGTTCTTTCTTCACGTTTACACCAGTCTATTAAATATTCAAAAAGTTTAATCTAGAGATCTTCAGTATTAGGCATTAAAGATACATATTCAATTAAGTTTTTTATTACTTTTGCAGCTTTAGCCTTTGTAAACTAATTAATTTATTCTTTTTAGGTTGTAATTAAATCGCCGATTTTTTAAGCGTTACTTGTTTATAAATAAATATATAAATATGTATAAATATATATATATATTTATATTTATATATTAAATTTATATATATATATGTAAATATTTATTTTATTTATATTTATATTTACTTTTATTTTTTATATTATTCTGCTAAACTATAAAAACATTTTTCTTTTATTTTGAAATTTTCATCTGTAGGATTGCATTCTATAATTTTTTTTTCATTAAAATAAAAAAAAATTATTATACCTGTATTTATTATCATTAATAATTATTTTTCTTGTTCAAGAAAAGGTTAAGCTTTTTGTTAGTTTTCATATTTTTCATATAATTATTCTATATTCGATTTATTTTGAACAGACATTTTTATTATATATATCTTTTTTTATTAAAATTATATTTATTTTAAGATTAGAGAGATATAATTTAAAAAAAAAATATATTATTTCAATATTTATAATATTTATTTTAAAAATAATTAATATACTTATTATTAATTGAAGAAATTATAAAAAAATATATATATTATTATTTTAAATACTTATTATATTAATAAAAAAAATAATTTAAAAAATTATTTTTATAATTAAATAAATATTTTTCAAAAGTAAAATTGTAAATAAAATATTTAATAAACTACAAACATTATAAATAATATGTAAAAAATAAGAAGAAATAATAAATAATTAAAATATAAATAAATAAAAAATAAATATATTATTATTGAAAATTTATAATATATATATATATATATATATATATATATATTTATATTTTTATTAAAAATTTTTTATAATTTTAATATTTACATATTTAATATATATAATTTATTTTTTATTTATTTAAAAATCTTATATAATTTATATTAAATTTTTTTTATAAATTAAAAATTATTTTATTTAAAATGTATTCTTTACTAAAAGCTATATATAATGTTTATTTTGAAAAACCAACATATAAAGTATTAATAATTGGTTTAGATGGTACAGGGAAAACAGTAAATATTCAAAATAATTATATTTATAATTTATTTTTTAACAATATAATATAGCATTTACTAACCAGACTTAAAAAAAATGCAAACTAAAAACATATAAGTTT
>NW_004086610.1:0-4929 GCF_000220395.1 Ichthyophthirius multifiliis
ATTTAATTATATAATTATATAAATTTTTAATTTATTTAAATTAAATAGTATATACTTTTTAAAATTTTTACTTATTAATTCTCTATATTTTTTTAATATATAAATTATTATAATTATTTATTTTAAAATATGTTTCTATAAAAATATTTAATTTATATACTGATAAAATATTTAAAAAGATATATTATATTTTTATAATTATATTAATATCTTAAAATTGTTTATATATATTAGTTAATTTAAAAATATTTTATTATAAATTAACTATGTTACAATAAACAATTATATATTATATAATGAACTATATTTATAATTGAATTAAGAGAATGAATTTATTTTTTAAATTTATCACAAATAAAAATATTTTATTTGTGAAATTTATTTATGCAAAATAAAAACGAGATATAATAAAAATAACATTTAATTAAAAGTATGAATTATAGATTTAAATATTTAAATTTATACATTATATATCAATTTAAATAATAAAATAATATAATTAAAAAACTATATATACATTTATGAAATCATTAGATTTAATATAATAAGTATTATTAATATAACAGGCAGATCCTTAAGAAAGATTTAATCCTTGCATATTTCCATTATATTGTTCATGTGGTTTATGCTTTGTCAATTGTTGCGAATAAGAAAACATATATCAGTTAATAAAATCAGATGAAAACTTCGAACATCGTGAATTCATTTATAAATTTACAGAAGAAAAGAAATTTTTCTTATAAAAATGTTGTTTTCCGCCTTCACATAGATCTTTAGAAATTAAAGGCGAAAATATATACAAAGAAACTATTATTTAAATTGAAAAACCTTTTAAATGCACTTTTTTATGTTTTGCAAGACCTTAAATGTTGATTAATTATAAAAACTTATATATAGGAAAAGTTTTAGGTTTTTTTGTTAAAAAATAAAATAAAAATATTTGATGATTTTTTTATTTAATAAAAAAGAGCCATTTACTTGCTAAATATTCACTTGCTTATTTCATGAACTTGAGATTTATGATAAAAACGATTCTTTATCTTATTTATTAAAAGCTTAGTTATTTCAAGGAGGAGTATTTTGTGCTTCTTGTTTTGGTAATAGTTGCTAAATTATAGAGTATAATATATTTAATAGAAACGATGAAAAAGTTGGATCAATAAAACATATTTTCGATGGACTCTAAAAAGAATACTGTACAAAAGCTGATAAGTTTGGTATTACTTTTCCTTTCGATGCTACTGTTGAAGAAAAAGTATTAATTATTTGTGCAACTATTTTGATAGATTATTTATTATTTGAAAATTTTTGAAGTAAATTTTCTTTTGATAAAAAAAAAAAAAAATTTTGAATATAATTTTATTTTTAAAAATTAATATAATTAATGAAATATATTTATTTTATTTTATTTTTTAAAAAAAAACATTTCTATGCAAAAATATTAATTTAATTTTCTAATAACTAAAGTATAAAACTTTTCTAAAATTTAATTTATTTTATAAATACTTTAGATAAAAATAAATTTAAATAAGATAAATACACTAAAAATTATTTATATATATATATATATTTATTAGATACATATATTTAAATCTATAAATACATATTTCATAAATTGTAAAAATAAATAATTAAAAAAATAAAATATGACGGCTAAGTAAAAATCGCAAGATATTTAAAAAAAATAATAGAAAAATAATAAAATTGAAGATGTAAAACATCAATAATTAGATACGATTTCTATATATTCTAATCCTATAAAAACATTTTATTATTTTACTTTAGTTGTTATAAACTTCTTAAAATCAATTTTATAATTTATTATTAAACATATGGTTCCATTCACTTTATTGACTTTGTTTATAATCACTCCTTATTTAGTAGAAGGTGTCCATACACCAGTATTTATAAAAAAAAAACATAATATAATAAAAATAATTTTTATAACAAGTACCTTAGATAATTTGAAAATGTAGGATATTTTTGTGCATATTGGATTATTTTAGGAGTCGCTTCTTCTATAGGTTTAGGAACTGGATTACATACCTTTGTTTTATATCTAGGTCCTTGGATTGCAAAAGTAATATATTTTTATTTTTTTTATTTTTTTTATTATTTCAGGTCACAATGGTTGCTTATGATTGTAAATCGATTCCTAAAATGATTCCTAGTAAATGGAATTTTTAGAAATTTGACGATTGCCCAGGTAATTTTTTTTTTAAAGAATAAAATAAGTATTTAAAAAATAGAAAAAGTTGAATAGCCTGTAACATTTTTAGATATCTTACTTTCAGTTTAATTAGAAGCCTTTTTATGGGGATTAGGAACTGCAATCGGTGAGTTGCCTCCATATTTTGTTGCAAAAGCAGCAAGAGCAAGTTAGAAAAAAAATTAAGAATTAGAAGAAGTTGAAGCACATAAAGGTAATTTAAAAATAAAATAAATAAGATAATATAATATATATTTATAATTTTTTTAGATGATAAGGATATTGTCTCCATTTTAAAAAGAGCTATTTATAATAACCTTTAAAAATATGGATTTATAACAGTTTTATTATGTGCTTCTATACCTAATCCATTATTTGATTTAGCAGGTATTTTTATACATAATCGCATTCTAAATTTAAATAGGTATAACATGTGGACATTTTGGTATTCCTTTTCTAACTTTTTTTATTGCTACTGCAATTGGAAAATCAATAATAAAAGTTCATATTCAAGTAAAATATTTTTAAATATAATATTTATTTTTTTACTATATATTTTAATATCTTTTTTTTTTTTAAACAAAAAAAAAAGATGATTTTTGTGATATTTGTTTTTTCTGAAAAATATGTTGATTTATTATTGCAATTTTTAGAATCTAATTTACCATTTTTCAAACATAATCTTAGTGAAATGTTATAAAAATAAAGAAAAATGTTGCATTCACCATATGTTCCTGATGAAAATAAACCTTTTATTGGATAACTTTGGGATTATTTTATATTTTTCATGATTGTTTATTTTGTTATTTCTATTGTTAATTCTTTAGCCTAGAATTATTATGAAGAATTATAAGAAGAAAACAGAAAGAAAAAAAAAGATTGATATATAAAATTAAATATATTGATTTATTATTTATATATATATATTTAATTTTAAATTTCAAAATAAAAATATATGAATAATATATTCATTTTGATATTTTGTTAAAAACATAATATATTATATATTTTCTTATTTTATTCAATTTTTATTTAATTGTTCTATTTCATTTAATTTAGTTTGTAAATTTTAAATATAAACATCTAATTTATTTTTATAATCTTTTATTTTTTTATAACTATTTTAATTATAAAAATAATGAATATTCAATTTAAATTTTTATACTATAATTAAATATTTTTTATTACCCCTCTATAGTTAGCTCTTCTGTTAAATCCATTTGTTCTCTTACTTTTTTATCATATGGGATTCCATAAAAAAACTTATTTTAAGGTTTTATTGAATTTCTAAAATTTACAAAATCATCAAGGACTATAATTATAAATATGTTAATTTTTAAATTTTTTATTAAATATATTTCATAAATAAAATAATTTAAAAAAATGAAACCTTGCTCACATTTTGCAAAACAGCTTTCAGTTTCTTTATTTTTAAAATCTTTTAAACAATTATATTAACATTTATGGAATAAATAAAAAGATTTAATTTTCAATTATTTTTTTTTAATCCTTGAATCATTTACAAATTATAAATATTATAAATCATGATAGGTTATATCTGGAACTCTTCCTAAGGGGCTTAATTTTGCTTATTATTATTACATACTTTAATATATAAAATTTTATTTTTTAATTTTATAAATAAATTATATAATTGAAATCTTATTAATTATTTTTATTTGGATATGTTTATTAAATAATTTTTTTTTAATTTTTATTATTTTAAAATTAGAAATTTTCATTTTTTTTAAATTATATTATAATTTTTTACTTTAGATTTAATAAAAAAAATGAAAGATGTAAATTATTAAGATAAAATATATACAATTTAATACAAAAATTTAAAAATTAAATTAAAAAGTACAAATAAAATAAATATAGTTATATCCTTAATTAAATTAATTAATAGTTAATATATACTTAATTATATTATTAGTATATATTTTCTTTAGTTTTTATTAAAAACTCAAAAATATAAAAAAATAATATATAACATAATAATAATAATTTAAATAAAAAAAATATGTATTTCCAAATTATATGTTATTATAAATAAAAAAAATACATAAAAACTAAATTAAATAAAAAATATAATAAAATATATTAATAAGATTTTAATAATAATGAAAGTAATAAATAATTAAAAATATTATTTTACTTTTTAAAATTAAATATTTAAATTTGCGAAAATATAATAAAGGAAAATATTTTAATATATATATATATATATAATATATATATATATATATATATATATATGCAAAAAGAATACAATATTTATAATAAAAATGTAATTTAACTTTTAAAAATTGTAAAAAAAAAATTATTAAAAAATATATTCTAAAAAAGAATATATAATATAATAAAAGTAAACATATTAAAATTAAAAATAAAAATATATTATAATAAATTAAAAAAAAATTAAAAATTATATTATATATTATAATATTTTTTTTTTTTTTAATAAAAAATAACTATATATTATATATATATATAATGAAAAAAAATATATATTTGTAATTAAAATGAAAAAATATATTTTTTTATTAATAATTTAAATAAAATAAATATAATTAAATTTATAAATATAAATAACTAATTTTAATAATATTTTTTTTTATTTTTTCTTATTATTAATATTAAAAATATTAAAATATTTTAATATTTTTTAATTTATATATAATATTTATTTTTTTATTAATATTTATAAATTTATAAAT
>NW_004086608.1:0-26161 GCF_000220395.1 Ichthyophthirius multifiliis
ATATATATAAATATTATTTATATATCTATATTTTTACTTTTTTAAAGTAAAAAAAAAAATTCAATATGTAATATTTATTTTTTGTTATTGAATATTTAAATATTTTAATTTCAAAATTCTAAATATATTTATTTTAAAATAATTTTATTTTTATAATAAATAATTATATAGTAAAAATCAATTTAGATAAAATTAATAATTCTTATTTTTTTCTAAGTTTTCAATTAAAAATTTATATATTTTTTATTTTTTTGAGAATATTTAAAATTAATATTTTTTTATTTTTAAAAAATATATTAAAATTTAAAATAATAATTTCATGATAGTTATAATTTTTATAAAATGAAGTTTTTTATTTTTTGAAGTTAATTTTTTATTAAAAAAATAATTAATTGAATATATTATAGAAAATAAAAAATTTTATAAAAAAATATATTATATTCAAATGATTAATTTTTTTATTTTATAAATAAATATTTAATCTAAATTAATAAATTTTTATCAGATATATTGATTATAAAAGTAAGTAAAATTATAATAAAAATTAAGATAAATTTAAAATAAATAAATTAAAATAATTTATCATAATTATAAATAAAGATTTAAAATTTTGTTTTGATAACATATTTATGATAAAAATAATAAAAATAAATTTTGTAAATAAAATAGTTAAAAAAATATTTAAATAGTTTAAAAATATAAATTAAAAAACTTTAAATTAAAGAATAATTATATAAAAAATAATAATTATTTGAATAGATATAATATTAAGAAAAAGTATATTTATAGAAATATGTAAAATAATATAGAATAAAAAACTATATATATATATATATATATATATATATATATATATATATATATATATATATATATATATTATATGCATATATATGTATAAATAAGTTTAATTATATTTTTTTATATATATTAATTTATATATTTTTAGAAATATATAATTAAATTTATATTTTATTTCATTTTACATTTTTTTTATTTTAATTAATTTTATTTTATTTTATTGATTTACCTACAGGTATCCAGCTAATATCTTATACATTTATTTTTTCTTATACGTAAGTTTCAGTTCCATCATAATCTAGATTTTTTTTAAATTTAAGATGAATTATATAATATAAATAATTCCACATATTATGTTATTTCTAAATATGATTATTAAATTTAATACTTTAATTTTCAAATATATCTTTTTAAATATTGCATATAAAGCATCTATTTTTTTAATCCCAATCTATTTATTTATATTTTTTTTAATAATGATTATAATATTTAATAATAAAAAATTAAATCTTATTAAATATAAATATATAAAAACTTAAAAATAAATATCAATAATTTATTATTATTTATATAATATATAATTATATTTTATATTTAATTTTTTTAATAATATAAAATATTAAATAAAAATTAAATATTTAATAAATAATTAAAATAAAAAATTATATAAATTTAAAAATATTATAACGAAAATTTATAAATTTACTATAAATAAAATATATAATTTAATATATATATATACATTTATATATTTATATTTCTTTTTAATTTATAATTTTTGAATTATAAATATAAAAGTAATAATATGATTTTAATTATATATTAAATTTATATTTTCTTTATATTAAGCAATAAATTATATATATATTATTTATTACCATTAAATTTCTCTTTATCTCTTAATTCCGAAAAAGAATCAATAATAATTCCAAATACAACTTTAAGTAAAACCACAATAATAATAATAAAAAATGACAAATCAAATAAAAACCTCTATATATATTAATTCTATCCCCTACCAGGATAAAAAAATACATCACCAATACCACCTCCATTTCTTAGCCCCAAATCAAGAAATATAAGGAAGCAATCTTTTGCATTTTTGCATACTTAGAACTCTTCATTATCATTATATATAAGAGAATGTTATAATGGTGTAAAATAGGCTATCATAGAGTACACATAGATCACACATACACCTAATATAGATGTCATTATTAACTATAGGGCATTTAAAGTGATAGATTTAGTCACTGTTTATAGCGTAGAAGACCTTTATATTATATCTAATAGGAGAAAACCATAATATAAGTCGGAAAATATAATTCCAAATAGGGACAAGGTTATATAGGTGAAAAGATAGAGGAAACTTGTGGAAAGAAGTATTTTTTTTAAAAGGAAAATTTTTCGGGAAAATTTAGTGAATGCTTTTTGGAGGAATTTAATTGGAATTTTTTTTTAGCCTTTTTTATATTGGTTGCATTTTATGAGGATTTTCTTGTATTATAAAGGCATTTGGAATATAAACCACATTATAAATATGGAAATACTCAGTAGAATGTTAATTATTTGGAAAACATAGAAAATTGTTTTCTTTTTATTGAATAATATGCATAGGTTTATAAGGAAAACTACAAAAAGATTTATATTCTTTATGTAGGCAAGGTAGTTTAGGTTAAAATATAGACCCAGACCGTTTAAACGGAGAAATTAGAGCATTTCATCAAGAAAATACTGACTTTAGTTTAAAAATTATTTCAGTTTTTCGGTTTAATTAGACCTGTTTAGATGAGTTAAAAACTTATTCATGGAAACTTTACTTAAATAAGAGGTTAAGGGGGGCCTTCGGAAATATAGCTTCTATAAATGGTCTTAATGGTTAATTATTTCGATAGAAGATGTGTTGTTTTTGAGATATTTTAAAGATTTTTTCATGTTTTTGATTTCATCTGGAGATTTGGAACATTAGAGTATTTATTGTAGAATTAAATTGTATTTTTTCTTAAAGTTTTTGTCGTAAAATTAAATGTTTTTAATTAATATATAAGCTTCAAATGCTAAATAAATAAGTATATATAAAATATAAATTATATATATATATATATATATATATATATATATATTATACCTTGTTATATAAGCATATCAGCTTTTTAATATAATATACAATTATCTTTATCCTAATTATCGACTATAATTATATTAGAAGATTATTTTTTTACTAAAAAAGATTCGAATTAGAAATCATATGTTTACATATTATATACATTTTGATTATTTTTTTATAAAAAATTAAGTAGTCCTTCATGCATATTTCCTATTTATTTTATATGTTTTTTATAATTAAAATAAGAATTAAAAATCAATTCTAATAAAAGCTAAATGTCTATATATAGAGAAATTTTATTTATTACTATAAGGTTATTGTTTCCGTCAAATAGATTTCTAAAAAGGGCCAGTATTTTTTAATTAAACACGGCTTTTTATTATAAATCGTAGTCTATAAATTCATATTATTATTATTATTTGTTTATTTCGTACTATATATCTTCCAGATTTTCTAGTAAATTAGTATAACATAATTCTATTTGATTGTCAAAACAAGGCCCTTAAATAAACTCGATAAATAAATCTAGTATTTTAATGCCTAAAATAAGATTATTAGGGTGTACTATTTAAATGTATTTAGTAAAAATATAAGATAGTGTTTTAAGCATATTTATTGAAGTTTTTTTTTTTTAATTATTTGAATTTATTTGTTCTCTTAGGAAATTTTACATATCCGAAAAATGGTTTTCACAGGAAAGCCTTAATAACTCAAAAACATTTAAACAGGCATGAAATTTTAAAAGAATGACTTTTTAGTATTCTTAGTCTATATTATTATTAATATAAGTTCTTTTTTTTCGATTTAATTGAGTTTTTTAATAATCGAAAAATTAAAAAAAATTATTTTCAAGGAAATTCTTTAATTCAAGAAGAAATCGATTTTCCTTATCTAAAAGTAGTTATTAATAAAGGGATTTTTAAATGTCTTTGTTTCCTTCTTACATAAAGTCTATTAAGGACTTTATATATTCTTATTTCATTATTTAATTCTGTTCGACTATTATTATATTACAAAGGAAAGTTAGGAATCCCATACATATTAAGTCTTTTTGTATACCACTGTTTATTTCTAAGTCTTGTTAATAATTCGAGATTTTCCGGAGGATTTTTAACGAGTTTAAACGGGTTTTTATGTCTATGTTTTCAGAGGAAAGAATCGTTATTAAAGACTAGATTATGCTTCGGAATTATTCCTAGTCTTAGAGTTTTATATTTATTAGTAATGTTATTAATTAGTCAAGCTCTTTTTCGTGTTCTTGGGATATAAAATCTTCTAGGAATATGTTTGGGTGTTATATAGGAGGATTATTAGGTTTTTATTATTTATCGTTATTATTTTTATTGGAAAGATTTTAATAGGAGAAGAGTTTGCTTTTTAAGTTTTTAGAATTTTAGAGCTTTTATTGGGATTACATGTAAGTGATTTTCTTTTATTAACAGAACAAAACGGTATTATCAGAAGATAAAAAAGGCTGTACTGTGTTTTATTATAATTAAAACGTATTCATTAAAAAGTTATCGTTTATATTATTTTCTTAATGACTTTTTATATTTTAAAAAATATTATTTATATTTTAACAATAGTTTATCTATTATTATTAAGAATTAACCAAAGGTAAAATTTTTTTAATAAAAATTCTTAAACTTGGTATTATATTTTCTTGTATATAATTTTCATATAGATTAAAAAAAGTTCCAAAAATTAAATGTCTTTCAGTCCCAAATAGGCTTTTTCCTTCAAAAATATTCAATATATTAGATTTTATTTTTACTTGTTCATATATATTATTGTCTGTTTTTTAGCGCATTTTTTCATAAAAAAATAAGTCTTTTTGATATAATATTTTAATGAAGATTTTCATTAAAATTTCCATTTCAATTTGTTCGAAATTTTTGCATTTTAAATAGATTTCGCATAAAAAATTCAGTAATTCAGCTCTTAACGGAATGGCCCATTCCATTTATTTTAACAGATTATAAATATCTTAAAGGGAAAATAAACATCGTATTTATCCATTTATATAAGAGTGGGTATTTTTAGCCAATTGAGTAAAAAAATTCAAATAAACATGCAATAAAATAGTCTCTTAAGGGTAATTTATAATCGTTTCTTTAGCCAAATCTTGTATTTAATATAAGTTAGAGTACTATATGAGATTTAAGACAATTAAAGTGTTAATTTACAATGAGAAGGTGTCAAAAAAGTTATCTTTTTGCAGAATTTTATAGATAAAAATTTAATTTTGGTTGATTTAATTTTGGTTAATGACAAAGAGATTTTTAAAAAATTTCAAGAAATAAATTGAGAATTAAATATTATTTTTTTTTTTGAAAAAAATCTAAAATAATTAATTTAAGAATTTTTTTTCTGAAATAGTCAAAGAAAGCAATATTTCATAGTTATTTTTATATAATTATTCAAGAAAAATAAAAACGAAATTTTAATTTGAAAAAAAAATGGTTTCCTCGAGAAGTTTTTAGACTAAAATAGCAAAAAAAGACGTTTTTAAGACTTTATCTTTGTTTTTCTAATTAAATAGTATATAATAAATCAATAATAATAAACAATTTTTAATAATATCATCAAAAATTAGACTATTTTCTGTAAAAATCTAGTTATTATTTACAAAAATATATAAAAGTTCCAATATTAATTCATCAAAATGCATATTTTATAGTATTTTTTAATTCTAAAGGAGTATTTGGGTGTCTATGAAATATTAATCGAGTATATTATATGTATTGGAGTGTTTTTATTCGACTTTTTAGATATTTTTTTTCTTAAAAGAAGTAGAATTTGTAGTCGATTTTTTTAAAAGAATATCTAAATTGTCAAAAATACGTATATCTTAATTTTATTTTTCTACGAATTATAATTAGGAGTAAAAAACTTAATTATTATCATTATTAATATTCGGCTTTTTTGAAAAAAATATTTTAGTTCTGATTTTATTATTATCTTAATATTATTCTTCGTTATTCTCGTCAGAATTCAACTCCACGAGATCATCAGGGGGATATTCAGTCATTAAAAAGTCTATAAGTTCATTTAAACAATTAAAAATTATTTCTAGGGTTTAATTATTGTATTTTATGCCGATTTATTATTATATATCGATTAATCCAAATTATATTGAACATTGGATTAAAAATAATTTCTGGAAAGTAAGGTAATTGAAATCGTCTATTATTGTAAGGTTATTTATAGTGTTAAAGAAAGAATGGGAGGTAGAGAATTATTTATATAAAAGATTAAATAAAGAGGCTTTTATCTATATGTTTTCACATATTAACATTTGGATGAGAATATATATCTGTTTTATGTCTTTTTTTTATATTGTTATATATAGTATTCGAATATGTTTTCTTGTTTTCTTTTTACGGAATTTAATGTTTTCCGAAATATTTATTGTATTTTACTTTTTGGAATAAAGTCTGGAGTTAATCTTCAAGCTTTAAGTCTTCGAAAAAATCTAGGCTATTTATTATTATTAGAATCCAGTTTTCAACTTAATGGGGTATTTTAAGGCCATTTATATGTAATTAAAGGTTCTATTATGAATCCAATAATAAATAATTTTATAAATTTTAAGTATTAAAGTAAGAAAATATAATTTTGAAAATATTAAAAAAGTTCTTTTATAAGAAAAAGATCTCGTCGTTGTAATATAATTAGTGTTTTAATAAATAATTACACATAAAAAATATAGAGGTAGAAAATTCATTATATAGTAAAAAAAAATCATAGGCCTAAAGTGGTTTGTTAAAGAATATAATATATATATAGATATATAAATAAAGTAATTTATAAATTTGTATATATATATATATATATATATATATATATATATATATATATATATATATATATATTCTTTATATATATATATGTAATTTACTTTATTATTATTAGAACATTCTCTTTCTTATATGTTTATTTATTCAAAGAAATTTTCTATTATTTTTTTTAGATTAATTTATTATTAATTTTAATATGGAAAATTAGAATTTTTTTTATCTGATTATTCTTAATGTCTTTTATATATTTTGGTTAGTGTATTTTTACTCTAAGAGTTATATAATGACATTTTTTATTCGTTTCTAAATATATTTTATTAATATGATTATATTTATTATTATTATTAATTTTATTAATCATTATTTATTTGGATAGATGTCTGAAAATATTTTCGTTTATTTAGATTAAATTTAGTCTAGAACATATTGTAAAATTCATTATCTTAAAAATAGTCAGTGTTTTTAAATTATATTTAAGATGGAATCTATTTACGGATACAATATTTAAAGTCGTTTATTAAATAGGCGTCTTTAAATAAATTAATAAATATCCCTTTAAATTAAAACGACAATTTTTAATTATTTATGGCATTCATGCATAATTTAAAGTCGTAAATTTCCTTTATTTATTCAATAATTTATGGGTTCGCATATTTACATAGTTCTGCGGCTAAATTAATTGTTTATTGTATATAAAAGTACAATTATTAATTATTCTATTAGAAAAAATTATCTATAATATGATAATTAAAAAATATCTATTTTTATTTTTATCAATATATATAAATATAATATTAAAATAATTAACGTTTTAATTATCAAATTTTAATGGAAAGAAAACTTTTTATTTATTTTCTTTAAGTAAAACATCTATTATATAATTTTCCTAATTCTTAGTCCTTTTAGGATTAAATAAGCAATGTACATATAGTAAATTTAAGGCATTTACATTTAAATCGTCTAAATTTATATAAGAAACTATATCAGATATATCATCTATTTCATATAATATATGTAAATCAGTTATTTTAAATAAATAAGAAATTAAATCTGTAAATTGAAAATCTTGAAAAACATTTAAATCTAAAATTATTTTTTTAAACATTTAGTACCAAGAAATAACGTAAATAGAATTTATGTAATTATTAAGTATACATTTTTATAAAAAGCAAATTATAATATCAATTAGATATTTAATTTCATTCTTTATAATATATAAATTAATATATGTATATATATATAAAAATAATATATATTTATAATATATATATATATATATATTATCAATTATTACATTTATATTTGATTCATAAATATATTACTAATAATACATTTATTATAAAATTTCTATCATATAATCTAATACAGAACATTCTCTTATAATATGTTATTTTTCTTTATTTGGTATACAATCGTTTTATATAATTTCCTGTTATTAAATATTTTCTTAATAGCTATTACACATCCATAGACCTAATATATTAATGGATCTACTTGCTTTTTAGATAATTTTACTGAAATTCTTTTATTTATATTTGAAATATTTAAGTAATTCTAAAATCGCTTTTACTAATGAGTTTATTGTATTAAATTCCTAAATTATCTATATATTAACAATTTCAAATGAAAAATAATCACCTTCATCATTATTTTGTGGAAAAACCTAATATAGATTTCTTTATAAAGGTTTAATTATTTAAAAATAGTCATAAAAAAGTTCTTTATTTATATCTGTGTTTTTATTTTTGGTTTAGAAATAATTTTCTGAGTTTAATTTTATAAAATTTTGAGTCTATATATCTTTAAGTGTAAAAAAAGTGTTTTTTTTTAATTGTAAATTTTACTTTTCTCCTAAAATTGCCAATAATTAAAATTAATTAAATTCTGGACTTTTTTCTAAAAAATTAGATTGCGGTGTATATTCTTATTTAATAGATTATGAAAGTATATTAATTCTATTATAATTTATTTTATTTTAAGAAGAATAGATAACATTATTAATTTTTGAGGGAGAATTCATAATAGAAACCTCACTTTTTTTTCTATCTTAACAAAAATCTATTTTTTCTTTTGTTAAATTTTCTTATTATTAATATAATTTATTTTCCTCATTTTCCAGTTAAATAGATGACAAAAGTTATTTTACATTATTATTGTTTACATTTTATATACTAGTTATATTTTATTTAGTATTATTTACGATTTAAAATGAGTCTTTTTCGGCTAAATAGGCTCCATTTTAATTAAAAAATAGATATTTTCCACTTAATAAATGTCTTAATATGAAAAAAAGTTGTGAATTTTAACTAAAAAGACAGTTTTTTCCAAATTGATTATTTTTAATAGGTAAAATTTAGAAAACATCTAAAAGACTTTATTAATTTGAAATTTTGGAAGAAATATTTATAAAAACGTCTTAAAAGTCTTTTTCGGAGAAGAAATTTCCTACAAAAGACTGTTTTTTAACTAAAAATTAATTTTTAGTCTTATAAAATCACCAAAATGTATATTTGGAGTGTTTTCTTATTAATTCTATTTAAAAAAAATGCCTTAAAATGATAAAAAAGGAGGACTTTTTGATTAATGTCCAAGTTTTTCAAAGGAAAATTTTTAAACTGTATTTTTCTAAATGGGAAAAGGTTAAAAAAAAGAATGGAATTTTACATTTTCGAAATAAAAAAAATCATCTTCATAAGCTATTTTTTCACCGTCTTTTTTATAATTCTATAAAGGATTTATTTTTATCAAAAAATGAGTTGAAGTAGATGGATTACTGGTCAATTTGGTATAAAAAATGCTTGAAGAGCTATTATTATGGCTGTTTTCTTTAGAAGCCTTTAAAAATGAGTTACTATAGGTATGATAAAGCATTATTTCGGAACCTATGGTAATGTATTTGCCAAAATATTCCATTTTTCGGTTAAAATTTATGTATTTTTCAGTCTCTTGACGTTTTTTTAAGGCTTCTAATTTCAAAAGGAGGTCTTTATGAGGAAGATTTTATGGATTTCATAGAAGTTTTTGGTATTTTTTTAAGCTTCGAAATAAAAATTAGGGTATGTTTGAAAAACACATTTACTTATTTAAGAATAATCAATAATTTCAGCCTAAGGTTAAATAATATAAGTATGTTCTTCACATATACTGCGGGCATTTAAGTATTTAAAAGGCTATGTATAAGTTCTTATTAATATGCAATCTCCATAACATACATAATGAGGTTTTTTGATTTTAAAGAGAGTTTTTTTAAATCATATTATAGATTTATATATAAAATAATAATATATATATATATATATGAATATATAAAATATAATTTTATTTAAATATTATTACATATAATAATTAAATACACATATAAAAATAAAATAACAAATATTCCTTCTTCTTCTTCTTTCTTTTATTTTTTTTTATTCATAATCTTCTACCTCTTTTACCACCTTCTCTTCTTGTAGAATCTGTAGGTATAGGTGTTACGTCTTCTATTCTTCCGATTCTCATACCAAAACGAGCTAATGCTCTTAAGGCTGACTAAGCTCCAGGTCCTGGTTGTTTAGTATCTACTCCACCTCTGGCTCTTAATTTAATATGAAGAGCGTTTATTTTTAATTCTTTGCATCTATTTACTACATCTAAAGCAGCTTACATAGCTATTTTTTTTAGTATTTTTTGTTATATATATAATTGTTTTATTTATTGTTTTTTTATATATATATTTTATTATTATTATTATTATTATAAAAAAGTAAAGTAATTCATTTTTTTTTTTTTTAAAAAAAAAAAAAAAAAAATTTAAAATAATTAAAAAAAAAAAAAAAAAAAATTTAAATTAATAATATATATACCGGCATATGGAGATGATTCTTCCCTATCAGCTTTTACTTTCATACCACCAGTTACACGGACTAAAGTCTCTCTTCCAGAAAGATCGGTTACGTGAATAAATGTATCATTCCATGTTGCTAATATATGACATACTCCGAATACTAATTCGTTTTCGGATATGTTTGGGGGACCATATGAAATTACTTCTTTTGGGGCTGCTTCTTTTTTGGCTTTGGGAGGCTTTTTTTATTTTATGTTTAAAGTCTTGTTTTTAGTTTTTTACCATTTTTATTTGACTTTCTTTTCTTCTTTTTTTGATTTTTTTTTTTGTAAAGAAATTAATTTTATATCTTAATTTTTTTTATATTTTTTAAAAAAATAATTTAGTTTTTTTTTTTTTTTAGTTTTTTGTTATTTTAAAAAGTTCATTAATTATTTATTTATTATAAGAATTTTCTTAAGTAATTTATTAATAAAAGTATATTATTTTCATTTTAAATATAATTAATTTAATTATGGAATTCTATATAATGTTGTTCTTTTAGCTATATGATTATGTTTAAAGAAATTTATATATATATAATTTTCACTTATATAGCTATATAAATGAATTATTTAAGAATCTAATATAATTATATTGTGATTTATTTATTTTATTTTTTTAAAGCAATTAAGAAAAAAATTTAAATCAATTTTATATTATATATTAAATTTAATAAAAAATATTATAGCTTATTCTTAATTTATTAAAAAATATTTATTATATTTATTACAAAAATTTATAATCTATTTATTGTATTTCTATAATAAAAAAAATGAAATATATAAAATTATATTTAAGAATATTATATAAATTTAATTAAAAATATATATAAATATTGAAATAATATATAAAAATAAATATAAAAATTATTAAATTTTTGTTTTATTTAATATTTTTTGTATTAGCATTATTATATTAAAAAGATAAGTTTTTAATAATTATTTGTTTTAAAATTATATAAGGTTAATAATATATATATATATATAATATATATATTATATATATATATATTTATATATATTTAAATTTAATTTTTAATTTTATATTTTATATTTTTTTTAATTATATAAATGTTTTTTTTTATATTTTAAATATTGAAAATATATATTTTACTTTAAATATCATTAATAATATAAATAATTTCAATATATATTTAAATATAAAAATTATTTTATAAAAATATATGATTAATTATAAAATAATGTATATTTTAATTTATTTTTATATATATATTATTTATTTTTATATATCTAATTTATTATTAATACAAAATCATTTTTTTTTAATTTATTAATATTTTAATTTTTTTATTTATTCTATTTTGAATACAATTTTAAAATATATTATTTAAAGTAATTTTTTCAATTAAATAATTGAATATTAAAATAAAATAATAAATTTCATATAATCTATTATTATATATTAAATAAATACATATATATTTAAAAAAAAATATATATATATCTTATAAAATATAAATATATATATATATTTTTACATATGTATATATATACATATAAATATATATACTTATATAATTAAATTTTTGTTTAATGTAAATATTTATATATTAATATTTTCATTTTTTTTTCTTTTTCCCTCCTTTTCTTTTTTTTTTTCCACCACCTCCTAATTTCCATTCTTAATATTCTATTTATATTAATTTTATTGCATTATCTAATCTAATTTAATTAAGTTCGTCTTATTATTTCTATTAAGCTTCTAATATTTCTTATCTATCTCTTTCATCTTTTTATTCTCTTTCTTCTTAATCTCTTTATCTTAATTTTTCTAATTCTTCAACATCTCTATCTATATATAATAATAAAAAACATCTTATTAAAATAAAATAAATTATATATATAATAATATAAATATTTTTATATAAGGATTTACATATAAATATATTTAATATATTTTTTAATATATTTATTATATTCATACCTTTCTATTTCCTTAATTCTTCTATTTAGTCTTCTAGTTATTATTTTTTAGTATTTAAAAGCCTATCCCATTCTTCATTTTGTTATCTAATTTTTTCTTCTTTAGAAATTAAAAATTCTCTCAATTCCGCATATACTAAATTCTCCGTTTCTATTTTATTATGCATATTTTTAATTTAATCCTTTAATAATTTTTAATCCCATTCATACATTCTATCTAATGTACCTTCTTAAGCCTTAGTTTCTTTTTCTCTATATTAATTTTTAATAAATGCTCTATTTCTTTTGTATAATAGTCTTTCTTTTAAATGCTAAATTTTTAAATTAGTCTCTTTTTATTCATTATCATATTCTTTGTTTTCCTCTTATATTTCTTTACATAATTTTTTTATTTCTTAATATAATTCCTTTTCTCTAAAAATTAATTTCCTTAATTTATCTTAATCTTCCAGTTCCTAAGTGGTTAGGTTTTAGAATTTATTCATAGTATTATTTTAAACCATTAATATAAGGTTTTCTATTACTTCCATAAATTTTTAGCGATCTCTTTATACTTTTAAGGCATCGTTTTCTAAATTGGGGTTTTCTTTAAACAAACGGCATAATTTTTTAGTACTTTCCTTTAATTTCTAAGCTACATCCACTATTTTTACTAACAAAAATATATATATATATTTATTTAATAGTATTTATACCTTAAGTCTCGTTTAGTTTTTGCTTGTTTTATATACCAGTTAATGATGTACGAAGATTTACTAATTCCGCATATGAGTTTTCTAGGTTTTTTTATTTTTTTAGTAATTTAGATATCTCGTAACCAGCAAGTTCAGATGATAAATCGTCTTATGGTAATATTGAATGAAGAAAAGCTAAATTTTCGGACGAGTCTTCTAATATGATTGTTAGTTTATGTGTGTCTATTGGATTCATATATATATATGTTTAATGAAAGAATATATTTTTCTTTCTTTCTTTTTTATTTAAAAAAAAAAAAAAATTATATTTAAAAATAATTTTATTAATATATATTTATATTATTTTATTTTAAAATATATAATCATATAAGTTTTTTTTTTTTTTTTTTCAGTTTTCAATTTATTTTTAAACATCTTCAGTATTTTAAAAAGAATAATTTATATTATTTTTTTAAAAAATATCTTTAATTTCATTAAAAACCATAGGTATTTAAAATATGACAGATACAAAAGCTAAAACCATGAAAATCATAAAAGTCTACTCATCTTCAAATAAGGGAATAATAATATTAAGTACAGCCGCAGATAAAGATCCCATACCTTCTATTAGAGAAGAAATAGTTGAAATAGCACTTTTTTATTATTTTAAAGCCGGTTATTTAGCCAATTCTATTGAAATTGCCGCGCTTATAATATTATAAGGTCCTCCAAGAAACACTCCTATGAAAAAGACAATTAAATAATAATATACTGGAGATTCACCCATTAAAAAGTATCTGACTATAGCCATTAATATTCCAGATAAAATTAATTAAGGGAACATACATAGTGCTCTTTTACCTAGTCTATCACTTATATAACCAGTAAAAACACCACCTAGAAACGAGCCGATATCATTCATAGATGATATTGTGTATGAATATTAGTCCATACCTTAGTTTTGTAGATAGTTAGGAAGCCAAAATAATAAGCCGTAAGAAGCGCTTTTTAAACAGGCATAGCTTATTGCATATAAAGGAACACCGGGTACTAACCAAGCCGTAAAATAGTTTATTTTTTGATGTTTTGGTTTAATACTTCTGAATTGTTACTTTAATCTGTATTTTGTACTACTTTTTCATATATGTTGGATTTTTCGGGATATGGCTGTAAAAATAATAATACTAAAATGCCCATTAATAATAAAAATAAAGAAGAAATTAAAAGACAATACTCCCAACCCCATTTATATATATCTATAGTTAATTAACCTATTAGTTATCCGATAATATTTCCAATCTATTTAAATGTAAATATATATATATAGGTAGAAATATAAATATATATATACATTAATATATAAAATATATTATTTTTTAAATATATGTGTATTTCTTACGTTCGAATTTGCTGACCATATACCCATCATTAAACCTCTGTTTCCTTTACCAAACCAGTTTCCCATCGTAGATAATAAACCGGGCCAAGCTGTACTTTAAAATATACCGTTTAGGGACATAAATATAAGGAATAAGGCTTCGTTTGGAAAATTAGAGATGCCAATTAATGAATCTAGTGATAAAAATATAGAGGATAATATCATTCCTATAGATAAGTAATATATTAAATTTATTCTATCGCCTAAACTTCCTCCTATTTTTAAAGACATGGCATAGGAAAATAAAAAACAAAAGTCCATCCAGCCTAAAAAAGACTTAGAACATTGAATTTTATGTTAAAAATTTCCCTTTGAAACTGACCAGGCTGTACGGGTGGAATGCACGGCAGAATAACATAAAAATGTGAATATAAAAACGAAAATTTAATTGGCTTTTAAGGATTATTAGGATAAACACTTCATTTTATTAATTTTTTTTTTTGTTCTTATGTTTTGTTTTGTTTTATTTTGTTTTTTTGCTTTGTTTTTTTTTGTTTTTTTTGCTTTGTTTTTGTTTGGTTTTTTTTTTTTTAAAAAAAAATAAAATATTTTAATTTAATATCTATGTATTTTTTTTTTAATAAAATGTAAATATTTTATTTTTACATTTTTTTTATTTTTTGTTAGAAATACTTATATATACATATTTATGTAAAAAAAGTTTATGTTTGGTTTTTTGTTTTATTAAATATATATCAATTATATATTGTTTTTAATAAATATATAATCAAATATTATTTAAACAAAAAAATTCTATAATGAATAATATAATGATAAAAATTAATAAAATAAAGAGAACATTATCGAATTTAACTAATAATATATTGAAGATAATTAATTATAAGTATATAATATTATATATTTAATAGAAAAGATATAATTAAAATGTTAAATTTATTCATTTAGATAAAAAAAGTTTAATATTATATATAAAGAAACTTATATAGGACAATATTTAAATTTTTAGTATCAAAATTACCCAATATAGTGAATGTAAATTAGATTTAGACAATATCCCCCACTCATGAGAAAATATAATGTCTACTTTATCTCTCGGGATACTTAAAGAATATATTAGGTAATATGAATAAAAAAAATGACAATAGATATCTTTTAATACTATTTCAGGCCAAAAGTAAGCTTTTAGGAGGTTTAAAAATATATATGGATTACCTTATTAAAATGATAAATAGAAATGAGTATTATAATTGTATATTAAATTTTGGTAAATATATCTTTATAATATAAGATAAAGACACTTTTTTATAGAAAAACCTTAAAAAAAAAAAGTATATACTTTATATAGTGTAAATACTCTAGATATGATTTAAGAAGTTAAAATTTGAAGTTTTTAAAAAATATGGATATAATAATATATATAATAAATATATGCGTATATATAAAAGTATTAACTATAATTAATATTTATAATAATAAAATAAATATAAATTATAAATATTTTTAAGGTTTTTTAATTATACAATTAATAGATTACAAATTATATATAAATAAATAAATATATAAATATAAATTTAAAAAAAAATATAATTATATAATTATATCTATTTAATTATTATATTATTATATATTTATCTATAATAAATACAAGCAATTAATTTTTTATTTTTAGTAAAAATTATTATTATATTAGTTTTATTTTCATTAAATATTAAAATTATATACATTATACTCTATAATTTAAATAACTAATAATTTATATTATATTAATGTTTTTTTATATTTATATAGTTCTTTAAATTTATATTAATATTTTCATTTTATTTATTTAGTTAATTATATTATTTTTTATTTATAAATTAATTACATTATTTATATTATTAATAATGTAAATAATTATATATGTATATATCTTTATATTTAAAATAAAATATAAATATAATAAATTTTATTTAAAATAAATAAAGATATTTAATATATAAAAGAATTTGAATTTATTATTTAAAAATTTATTATATTTAAAATTATTTATATTTAAAGTTAAATAAAAATAAAATTAAAATATATATAATTATATATAAAATTTATTCTTATAAAATTAAACAAAATGGATATTTAAATTTAAACAAGTGTAAAGAATCAAATATATATAACTAAAATATATATATTAAGTGTATAATCTATATTAAATATATAAAAATAAAAAAATCAGCATAAATATAGAAATTTTATTTTATTTTTGTTTATATTGTATAATTTTTATTTTTAAAATTATTTGTATATATATTCATTAATATATAAAATATTTCATAAATTTATTTATTAATGTTTGATAAATATATATTATAATATTTTTATTTTTTAATATCTTTAAAAATATTTATTTATATATATATTTAATTTTATATTAATATTAAATTATAAAATTATCTAAAATACTTTTATTTATAATACATAATTTTTAAATTTTTAAAAACAATTATATTATTTTTATTGTATTAGTAATTATTTGATTATATATTTTTTATTACTTTGTTCTGTCTTATATTTAAAAAATATTACATTTTAACTATAATAATAGTGTTTTTTATTTAAATTTTTTTTGAACTTAGAAAATCAAAATAGTTCCATTATTTTTTCGAATGAATTTCATAATAATTATATATAAATAATTATTTTTTAATATAATACATTCTGAATATTGCTAATTAGTTTTTATTTTGTATTGTTATTATACATTCTTTATTTTAAACTAAATAGAAAAAGAAAAAGTCATTCTCTATTTTAATATTGTTATTTATAAAGATTTTAAATTAAGAAAATGTTATATTTATTATAAAACTAATATTTGGATTTTTCGAATCTAAAATATAATATATATAAGTTCTAATTTTTATATAAAGTAATGTTAAATAACTTTTTTTAATAGTTAATATAAAAATATTTATTAACAAAATATAATTTAAATATATGTTTTATTTTTATTAAAATATTTACTTTTGAATATAAATTTATTAAGAAAAATATAAAGTTTTAATCATTTAAACTGATATATAATTATAGATTTTATAAAATTTCAGATATAAATTTAATAGTTATAACCTATTATATATTTGATATAATTAAAATTATAATTTAATTCTTTATATTTTAGTAATATATCGTTTCTTAAAAATATGTAATAAAATAAAAAATTATAAATGATTTAAATTTAATAATTATTAATATTTATATTAAATTAAATAAAAATATTAATAATTATTTTTCATTAACTATCTAGTTTTTTTATAAAAAAGTTAATACTTATTAACATTATACAGTTTATGGATCTCCCTCTGGATAATTATTTAATAATATTCTATAAGCTTATATTCCATAATCTACTGCTTCTTTTAATTTATTTATTTTTTACATCATAATCATTAAATTAAACATAGTCTATCCATTATTAATATGGTCTTATCCTAGTAATTATTATTCAATTTTAAGAGCTTTTTATAAATAATCAATACCATTTTAAAAATCTCCTTGTTAGTACAGTATTATACCAATATTATTATATATAGGAGAGACTAAAATAAAGTTAATAATATAATAATTATAAAATAAAAAAAAACAAACAAAAAATAAAAAATTATATAATATAAATATAAAAAATATATAAAATATATATTAATATTTAAATAAAAAAAATAAAAAATTAATAATATATTATTTTATATAAATACATAATTCTAAATTATCTTTATAATATAAATTCAATTTTTTTTCTGATTCATAAAATAATTAAAGTGCTTTTTAATTATCTCCTTTTCCTCTATAAGCTTCTGCTAAATTATTTATAGTTTCTATAGCTATTTAAAATATATATATATATATATTTTTTTTTAAATACATTCTTTTTCTAATTATTTATCAATTTTAATTTTTAAACTTTTTTGCAAAAAAGATATTGAATTATCAAAATCATATTTTAAAATTAAAACTGTACCTAAATTATGCATCGAATGTGATACTAATAGAAAAAAAGGTTTACAAATGTAAAAAAAATAAATGTTTTTATAGAAAAATGCTATATGTATATAAATATATACTATTAATATCATCTTTATCATATAAATATTTATCAATTTCATATGCTTTTTAAAAATATTCTGTAGCTTTATTTATATTTTAAATAGATTTAAATGTTTGACCAAGTAATTATAATTATTATGAAACTAATTAAAAATATTTTTATTTTAAAATCTTTAGTAATATATAAATAAATTTATTTTTTTATTAATATTTATAATTTCTTTATTTTTAATAAATAAATATTATAATAATTATATTTGATAAATATATCTATTAATTTATAAATATTTTTATAATATTACTTAATTAATCGTTTTAATTTTATATGTTTTTTTAAAGAAATTCTAAAATTATTGTTTATACATCAATTTATATTTTTTTTTATTTATTATTTTTATAAATACTTACAAATTCATTTATTTCCTAAATATCTTTTTTTTTTATTTGTTTGAACATATATAAAAAATATAATGTTACATTCTTTTATAAATTAATTTAATTAATTTTCGTTTATTTGATATATTTCATTTAAATAATTTTTAAATTCTATAATTCTTTCCTATTATATACAAGAAAAAGATATTTATTTAATTAAATTCAATTTATTGATTTTTTCTAATTAATCCTTATATTTATCATAAAACTCTAAAAGAATATTTAAAGAAGTTTCTATTTAATTAATTAAAACATAAATTTATGAAAATTCAATAACCTCTTCAATATTATTAACATATTTATTATTTTCTATTGATTAAATATTTTCTATTATTTTTTAATTTTCTTAATCTTTCAAATCTTCTAAACAAATATTAACTTCGTCTATATTATTTTAGAGTAAAGAGTTAATTAATTTTTAATATATATCATTTTAATCAAATGGAAACTCTTCATTTAATTAATCAATAGTCCATTAATTTATTTAAAAAAGCACTTAAGCTAATTAAAAAAAATTGTTATTAAGATTATTAAATTCTGTCACATTATTATTTTAAAAATTCTAGAAAAATTATTTTTTTAAGCAATCTTCTCTTGAAATAAATACATTATTTTTGTCAGTTAAAAAATCACAAGAAATAATCTAAAATGTATTTTCATTTTTAAAAAAACCAATATTATCTATAGAAATATTATTTAGGTATAATTAATGATTTTAATGTAAATTTATAACTAATTCAGTTAAATTTATAAAAAGCTCCTTTTTTAAAATATTTTAGTTTTTAGAATTAAATATTAACTCCTTTAGTGTATAATCATATGATTATTTAAAAATTAAAAGATATTTTTATTAACAAATATAGAACTATTTTTCTATTTAGGATATTTATTTAGGATATTTTTCATTTAAATATATTTATAATATAATATTTTATAAAATTTCGTTTATTTTAGTTTTTTCGAAAGGGAAAATTAACATTTATTAATATTATTTATTTTCGATTAAATAAATATCGTGTAAATTTTGTAAAGGAAATATGTTTTTTTTTAAAGGTTTTTTATTATTTTTAAATTTTTTAAGTCTTCGTAAAATTCTTCTTTTATTTTTATTTAAAAATTCTCTTTTTCTATTTCTATTAAAATTTAGTTTTTTTCAAGTTTTATTTTAACTTTTTCATTTTCGAACATTTTTATTTGATTATTAAAAATTAAATATTATTAAATTTTTTCTATATAAGAACAATAAAATTTATCATTTTTTAAATTAATTTTTAATTTTAAAATTTCGCTTAATTTATCTTATGGAATTTAGGATAAAATAATATATAAGTTTATATAATATATTAATGTTTATTTTTATAATTCTTATTTATATTCTTTTGTTTCTATTTTTTAATTGATTTATTCTATTTTTATATTATAAATTATAATTAGATTTGATTTTAGGCTTTTATGCTTTTAAATATGTTTAGTATTTATTCGGATATTCGCTTTATATTATTTATATCATCGTCTTTTAGTTTATTTTTTAACCAAGGTTTTATCATTTTTTTTTTTATAAATTATTATTACTTTATTATATTATATTAAAAAATAAAAGATATAAAAAATAATATATTTTTTTTTGAAAAAAAGAAAAAATAAAATAAATACTTTTATAAAAAAATAATAAATAACTCAAAATTTTTTAAGGAGGAAAATAAAAAAAATACATAAAAAAATGTCTGATTTTAAATCTATGAGTACCAGAGTATTACAAAAAATACATTAATAGAATAATATAATAATAAAAGGAAAAAATAGGTACAACAACAAGAAGATTAGTAAAATATTTTTATGAAAATAGAAAGAAAATTTTAAAATTTAATAAAGTAATAAAAAAAATTATAATATAAAATAAAATAAATCAAAAAAAGATATATGAGGATGTATATCCATTTCTTTCTGATTCCAAAAAACTCATTGATCTATTATTTATATTAGATGGAATTGGAATATTAACACGAATTTCTAAATAAGCATTTATATTTACAGGATTAAAGGGTATGAGAAACCGTATATTGGATTACGTCAAAAGGAAAACTTAGAAATAAGGAAATTATAAAGAAATTTATTTATTTTGCGATGAAATAGTCATTAAAGATAAAAAATAATATTTAAAATAAAGTATTTATTTAGGTTTATTTTTTTAGGAAATATTTTGCAGTTTGGCAATATAATAGAGTAAAAAAAGATATAATTATATATATATAAATATATAAATATATAATTATATATATATTTATATATATAAATATATATTTAAAGACTAATATTTAATTTATATTTATATAATCAATTATATTTTTACATAATTTTTTTTTATTTATATAAAGGTAAATCTTTATAAAGATAATAAGTAGAATTGATAGTTGAAAATTATAGAGAAATTATGTAAAAATCTCTTTTAAATGATTTAAATAATATTTTAACTACTTTATGCTTAGGCGAAAGGTATATATAAATATTTTATTTATTTTTACATTTATTAAATATAAATACTAAGAAATGAATCTACAGAAACCATAACATATACAGGACCTGAACTTGTAAATGTAAAGAAAATATAAGTTGATAATTTCAAGAATTTTTCAAACGAAAATATGAGGAGTGCACTTTTAGACGTCGAGAAGAAAAATGAAATATATTTTTCTTATTTAACAAAGGAAATAGATGAGAAAAAAATAAAAAAACAATCTCTTAATCAAATTTAGGCTCTTTAAAAAGCTTTATAAATATAAATTTTTGATTAAAATAATTAAGAAATAAACGATATTAGTAATTTAAAATAAAATGATTAATTCATAAATATCTAAGAAGTCCCAAAATCGCATATTTCTTATTTTCCGAAAGTATCTTTTGCTTTAATAAAAGGAAGAACATGGTAATATTATATGTAAAAACTATAAATAATAATAGGAAGATCTATTGTTAATAATACAGAAGGAAGTTAAAACATATAAATATAAATAAATATATAAATATATATATATATTTATAGAAAAAAATAATGCTTATTGGTAAGTAGATTTAGAAGTAGGAGATTCGAAAAGAATATCCCGATAACATGCTGTTATTTTATATAATTTTGAAAATTAAACGTAAAAAAATAAAAAAAAATAAAAAAAAATAATATATATATATATTAAATAATATAAATATATAAATATATTTATTAAAATATATACTATTTTTATAATTCATATAATTTTTATATTTATAAAATTAATATATTTTATATAATTATTTAATTTATACAATTAATATAATTTAGATTTGAAATTAAATGCCTATCTAAAAAATTTAATATTAAAGTAGATAATAACATATATTCGAATTAAGATTAGGCCATCTAACTAAAAAGTAAATCGTTAATTACTGTTGGAAATGAACATTTTTATTTTACCTTCTTTGGATTAAGATTAATTGTAAAAAATGTAAAAAAATGTAGATATAAATTTGAATGTAAAAAAAAATCATGTTAAATAAGAAAAATTAACAGAAGACGTATAAGAAGATAATCAAGAAGAAAACTAAGGAGAAGTTGAAAATTAAGAAGAAGAAGATGAAAACTAAGATGAAAATGAATAAAATTAAGATGAAGAAGATGAAAATATAGATGAAGAAGATGAAAACATAGATGAAGAAGATGATAATATAGATGAAGAAGATGAAGATATAGAAGGAGATGATTAAAATATAGAAAGAGAAGATGATGATGATGATAATTAAGATGACGAAGATGATGAAAACGGTTCATTAATTGATGAAGATGATTAATAAGAAGAAGATGATGAAGAAGAAGATGGATATTAATAAAAAAAGAAATTTAAATCTAATAATTATAGTGAAAGTTAAGATTAATGATATTTCGCTTATTTTATTTTATTTTTATAAAAAAAAAAGAAAGGAAAAAATATTTTTCTATATATATAATTTATTAATATATAAAAAAAAAATATTTTAAATAAAATTTAAATAAAAATATATGTATATTAATAAAATGAAAAACTAAAAATACTTATATATATATATATAAAATAAAAATAATATAATATTATTAAATTAAATAAAAAAAATGTTTTCCGAAAAAATACATTATTTAAAACACCAAATAAAGCCTCAAAAAAATACGAAAAAAGTTCATAAGAATTTTTATAAATAAATGAATAATAAATTATATCTCCTGTAAAGCTAATATAAAAAAGTTCTGAGTAAGAACTAAATTATTAATATAAAAAAAAAATATAGATAATACTATATGTTCTTAGGCTAATAATTAAAAATACAATAAACTATTCTAGAATAATAGCAAATAATTAAAAAAATGTTCTAATTAAATAAATAATTAATTAAGCTAATATAATAGTCCAAATTACAAAAAGTCAAACTTTTAAAATGGAACTAGTATATTAAATAGTACTGGAAAATTATTTTAAAATAATAAATATTAATATAAAAAAAAATCATCTATCTATTCTGAAATGTCCTAGAATGAATTAGAAAAAGATCACTAGTATTAAATTATTTAAAAAAGGAAAAATCACTCAGTTATTTATAGAACTTTTAATAGTCTTCAGTAGTTTGAATGGAATGAATTAGAAAGTCCGTGTGAATAAAAAAATTAATAAAAAGAAGAATAATAATAATAATAAGAAGAAAATATAGAAAATTTAGAAGAATTTCCGTATTTATAAAATATAACTGATAATAATTTTAAATAAAAAAATAAAAATGCAAACAAAATAATAAAAAAAATATAAAGTGAGAACTATAATAATTAAGATTATGAAAAAAATATATAAAATATTTAATAAAAATTAAAATAAAATATTAATATAGAAAATATTTTTAATAAACAAATAAGTAAATAATAGAATATAGAATATGAATAATAATAATAGTAAAAATAATTAATATAATAATAATAATAAAATTAATAATTAGAAGAATAATAATTTTTAGAAGAACTATAATAATTATTATAATAAGGTTAATAAGAAAAAATTAATGAAAACGAAGAAATCGATTATTAATATACCGAAGGAGATTATAAATACGATTAATAAATTTTTAAATTTTTGAATGTCAATTAAGACTTTGAAAATATTCTAGAATAATAAAAAACAGTATAAGATAATTAAATTGAAAAAGTGTAAGATACAATTGAAGAAGAACTAAAAGAAAATAATATTTAAGAAGAAAAAAACTATTTAGAAATAAAAAAAATTAAGATATATAAAATAAGAACTAAGAAGAAATATAAATAATATATGAATAAAAAGAAAATAAAATTCCATATAATTAATTCGAAGAAAAATAGTAAAATAATATTCTTGAAGAAATTATATAAATATAAGGAAATTAAAATAATTAATATAGTAATATAGAAAATATTGATAATATAATAAAAACCGAAAATAAAGATAAAAATTAGAATGATTTTGTAGATATTAAATCTCAAGTTTTAGAAACTTCTAAGCAATTAAAAGTAGAATTGTAAAATTTATAGTTTTTTTTGGGACAAGTATAAGAAAATATTAATTTGTTGAAAATAAATAAAGGAATAGAAAATTAATAAGTTATAGGAAATTTTTAAATTGAATTCCCTAATTTAAATATATAACAAAATAATTAAATAGGATAATAAAATAATTAAATAAATTATGATTAATAATAATAATAATAATAATAATAATATTAATAATAATAATAATAATAATAAAATTTTTAATTTTCATAAATTCATTTTTAAAATCCATTTAAGTATTAATAATAATAAAGTATTTAATTAAAAGAAGAATTATTTAATTAATAATAAAAAGAAACACAAATTATTTATTAATAAGGACTAGCATAAAGCTAATAATAATAAGAAATATAGAATATATGTTTATAATAATAAAATTAATAAACTTTTTAATAATAATTATTATAATAATAAAAATAAAATATAAGTTAATAATAATAAAATATAAAAAACATTTGTTAAGAAGAAGAATATAAATTTATTTAAAAAAAGAAATTTTTAATATTAGTTAAACATAATAGGACTAATGTAATATTAAATAATAAGAAGGACATAATTAAATAAATATCTAATAACTAGTATAAAACTTAAATTAAACCAAGAAATAAATTAATTATTTAAAAAGAACTGCAATTGATTAAATTAAAAATGAAATTCCTCCTTTAGATTTTTCTTAAATTGATATTTTAGTTTTAAATATTAAAAATTAAATTTCTTTAAATGAAATAAATTTTAAATAAGATTAAAATATTGAATAAAAACTGTATAATTTAGAAGAATTTTTGTAATAAGTATAAGAAAATTTAATTTAAAAAAATAATAAAAAAAGAAATTAAATTCGAATTTGAAATAGTTGATTAATTATTGAAAAGTTTAAACTATGAGATTCTTATTTTTTATAAAAAATTAAACTTAAATATAAATAATTAAGAAAATTAAATGATAATATAAGAAAGTTAATAGGATAATGAAGAATTAATTAAAAAAAATAAGAAAATGATAATTATAGATAATAATGAATAAGTTAATGAAAATTTGTAGTAAAATAATTATAAATTATAAGAAAATGAGAAAATCTTAATTTAAAAATAATAATATTAATAATAATAATATTAATAATAATAATAATAATAAGAATAAGAATAAGAATAAGAATAAGAATAAGAATAAGAATAAGAATAAGAATAAGAATAAGAATAAGAATAAGAATAAGAATAAGAATAAGAATAAGAATAAGAATAAGAATAAGAATAAGAATAAGAATAAGAATAAGAATAAGAATAAGAATAAGAATAAGAATAAGAATAAGAATAAGAATAAGAATAAGAATAAGAATAAGAATAAGAATAAGAATAAGAATAAGAATAAGAATAAGAATAAGAATAAGAATAAGAATAAGAATAAGAATAAGAATAAGAATAAGAATAAGAATAAGAATAAGAATAAGAATAAGAATAAGAATAAGAATAAGAATAAGATAAGAATAAGAAT
>NW_004086605.1:0-17665 GCF_000220395.1 Ichthyophthirius multifiliis
TATTAATATTTATTTAATTTTTATTTTATTAATATTTTTTATATTTATTGCATTATTTAGATATATTTTTTATACTTAAGTTTTTTTATTGATTTTTCAATATATTTATACTTTTTTTTATACTTTAATTTCAATGTTTTTATATAATACATTTCATTATATATTTTCAAATTATTATTTATAAATAAACTTTTTTTTTTATTTAATATTAAATCTAATATTAAGTTTTTATTTTTATGTTTACAATTTTTTATATATTATTTTAATTTGTTTAAACAATTCATTTATTTTATATTAAATTGTTTTCTTTTTTTTTTCTGTTATATTTAATTTTTTTTTTTTTAAGAATATAATATATATTTTTTTCTTAATTATAAACAATTATAAAAATCTTTAAAAATTATTTTTTATATTAATTATTTTTTAAATATAATTTTTTTTAGTATAATTATTAAAAAAAGTAAATTTGAAAATAGAAAAACTTATTATTTTTGTTGAATAATTAAAAAATTAAAAAAATGTCGTAATAAGCTATTCAAGATTTTAAATATGAAAGCTATGATGAATAAGAAAATAATAAATAAGTTGAATAAACTAAATAAGATAAAAAATAAAATGAAAATATGCAAAAATAATATAATGAATTTGATGATTAGTAAATATAAAATAATTCAAATAATGATTAATAAAATAAATAACCAGATACACATTAAAGTAAAAAAATATTATATATATATAATATAAAAATTATTATAAAATATATATATAGAGCAAAATATATATTATAAAGAAGAAAATAATTTAAAAAATGAAGATTAAAATATAATAACATAAAATAATAATATTTAAAATATAAAATAAGAAGAAATGCAAAAAAAACAATAAAATAATAATAATTAAGATAAAATGAATAAAAAATAATAATAATAAAAATTAATAAAAAATGACGAAGAATAGTAAAAATATATTTAAAATAAAATATTTAATATATTTATAAATATATATATATATATATATATATATATATATATATAAAAATATATATATATTTTCTATTTTATTAATTTATTACTATTAAAAACATTAAAAGGAATATTTAATTATAAAATTTTTAATTTTAACAATAAAAAATTAAGATATTATTGATAAAAATATAATAAATACAAATTAATTAGTGAATTAAATAGAAAATTAAAATATTCATAATTAATCAAATGATATAGATAATATAGATGATATTGAAAAAGAATTATAAATATTAGATTAATAAATAAATGATTAAGAAAAGTATATATCAATAAAAATTAAATAAATTATATATTTATATTTTTATTTATATTAATTACTTATATAAAAAGGAATAATTTATTATCTAATCCTTAAGAATAACTTTAAATAAATAAGAATAATATTGATTAAAATATTATAAATACAAATTTATTTAAAAATTAAATAAATGATATAGAAATATTACAAAAATAATAACTAAACTAAGATTAAATTGATAAAGAATTAAAACAATTATAATAATAAATATAAATTTAAGAAAAGTATTATATATATATATATATATATATATATATATATATATATATATATATATATATATATATATATTATTTTAAAATAATATCTAATCAAAGAAAATAATTATTTGAATAAAACTTAAAGAAAGAAAAAGAAATATAAAAATTAAAATAATCAAATAAAATCTTAAGGATTTAATTGAAAGAATTAGCTGAATCTTTAGATTAAATTATTTAAAAAGAAAATGAACATAAATATATCAGATATGGTATACATGCTTCTTACATTAATGATGAATAATTAAATTAAAAAAAAAGAGAAATCTTTTAATAATAATAAATTATTTTTTAAAATAAAATCAAAATTTAATAAAAATAACGGCAATTAGAAAATTTTTTTGATATAAATAAGTATTGCTTTTTTTTTATTTTAATATTATATATAATTATATTAATTTTTATAGAATAACTTAAAAAGAAAATGAAATTAAAAGACTTTAAATTGAACTTAAATAAATTATTCATGAAAAATAGGGATTAATTAATATTAAAGAAGAATAAAATCGTGCTTTGAATGAATTTAATAATGATAATATATATTTAAAAATGGTATCTTTATATATATTATATTTTAAAAATATTATTTAATTAAGTTTAATTAAGTTAAAGACTAACATAAAATTATTAAAGAAAATAATAAAAAATTAAATAATTAAATATTAGAAAAAGAGAAATAAATTTAATAATTACATGATTCATATGTTTTTAAAGAAGAAAAAATAAAATAAGTTAATTAAAAATATAACGAATTTAAGAAGAAAAGTGCAAATGATACTAAAAATTAAATTATTGAAAATGTATTTTTTTTTTATTTTTTTTTTCAAAAAAAAAAATTGTTTATTTAATTATTATTTTTTAAATCAGTTTAATGAAGATGATGTGTAAATTTTATAAGAAAAATTAAAAAATTATGAATAGGAAAAAATTTAAATTGAAAAAAATTATTAAGAAAAAATAAAATAATTTTAAAAAGAAAAAAATTCTATATAAGCAAGAGTAGAAAAAAAATAATTAATTTTAAAAGAAAAAGAAAGAGTAAATTTTATAATAATAAATTAAAATAAAAAAATTAAGGTTATTTCAATATTTTTTTAAAATTTTTTTTTAAAAAGGAATACAAAATTTATTAAATAAAACTAAAAGAAACAGCTAAATTAATTAAATATTAATAATTAGAATAACAAAAAGGTTTAAAAAAATTTAAATAATATATTAAATTATATTTTTATAAAAATAAAAAGCAAAGGATTAATAATCTTAATATTAATCAGAAAATTCTAATAGTTAAAATAATAGTGTATTTTTAAAAATATATATATATATTAAAAATAAATTAAATTAATTTTTATTTTAAAAAAATAAAGAAACCTTTTATAATAAAAAGCAGAAAAAAATAAAACATTTATAATTCATAACACATTAATTGATAAAAAAAATTATAAAATTTTTATAAAAATATTAATAATAATAATAATTTTTTTATTAAAAAAATATATATATAAATAAAAATATATGTAATAAATATATATATATATATATATATATATATATATATTATATCTTTTATTTTTAATATTTATTTTAATTTTTTACTTATATATTTTATATTTATAAAAAAGATTTAAATAAATAATCTTTATATAAAAAAATAAATTATATATTTTTTGATTATAATTTCATTAATAATAATCTTTTTAAATTTATATAATTATAAAAATATATTTAACATTAAAATTATAAAATATATAACAATAATTAATTTATAAAACATTAAATAAAATGTATAAAATGTTTATATATAAAATATATATTTAATTTATAAAATATAAAAATATAAACGAATAAATTAATTAAATATATTTAAATATGGATAAATAATTATTATTTAATGAAGCTTTATAAATATTTTAATCATATTCTTATATTTCTAATTTTGAATATAGATAAAAATTAATATAAATATTAACTAATTTATATATATTTAAACATCTTTTACCTGATTTTTCTTTCTAGAATTATTTATACCCATATTTAGATTAATTACTTAAAAACATAAACTTTTAAAATTTCTAATAAGATTAAAAAATATTATGTGAAACTGAAAATATTTCAAAAATCTACTTTGTTTTATCTGGAATTTTTATTGAAATATCTCCAAAAACAACTCGAGAAATTTCTACTGAAAACTATTGGCATCAAAACAAAGATTAAAATTACTAAAACTAGAAATTATTAGGTTATTATAAAGACTTAAAAACCGAAAAATATATAATTTAATTAAATAATAATCCAGATAATACTTATATTTCCCAAAATTACTTTTATAAAGGCATTTGTTTATACAAAAAATGCCTAAAATATACTCCTGGATATCATTTTAATATCTAGGCATCAAATAATACTAGCAAAAAATGCTAAATGTAATAAAGAATAATAGTTTGTGAGGAAAAAGGGTCATTAATAAGTATATAAATATGTATTTTTCAAAAGATATTTGATAGTTTATTCTATAAAATAAATTTTATTTACAATATATTAATAAATAAATTTCCTTTAATGAATAAAAAGGAGCTTTTTTTTAATTTTGCTTTTTAATTCGAAGAAAAGAACTTTTCAGAAAACCAAGCAATTTTTGAGGAGAATTCAAGTGTTGATTTTTTATATATTTTAAAACAAGGAGAAATCGAATATAAGAAAAAAAATAAAACAGGAGAAATAAAAAGATTTTTTTTAATTTAATAAGGCATGTTTTTTGGCTAAGAGGACTTTTTTTATGACAAAAAAAGGAAATTTGGGGCTTTTTCCAGATAAAATAATACATAAATATATTAAATTTAAAAAGAAAAGTTAAATTTTTAATAATTTTTGATATTTTTTAAGCCTTTTTGCTAAAATTAAATGACAATTTTAGAAAAATAATTAGGAAATGTATTTTATTAAAAAGACTAAGAAAATATTTAAGAATTTATTTAAAAAAAAAAAGAAAAGTCGTTGCTTTTTTTTAAAAATGTTAAAAATATAAATTTAGGAATTAAAGATTTATAAAAAATAGTATTTTTTATATAAAAAAATGATTAATCTGATCTATAAAATACAAACTCATGTTTTTCCCCTTCTAAAATAAAAAAAAGGCCTTAACCTTAATCCGTATTTACTAGAACATAATCTTCTGAAAATATTTCTATTTAAAAAAAAATCAGATAAAGAAAAAAAATATATAGTCTTAATAATAATTAATAATAAAATAATAATAATATTAATCATTTATAAAATAATAAATAATAAACTAAAAAAAATACAACTTTATTGAATTCTTTAGCAAATTTAGGTGGTTTTAGTTAAAGTAAGAGTAGTCTTTAATTTGAAAATTTAAAATATTACTAAAAATGTCGTATTTTACGTGAAAAATATAAAAATAATAGACCGAGTAGTATATGTAATTTGATTAATATTTAATAAAAAGAAGAATAATAATAAGAAAATGAATAAAAAAAAATTACAGAAAATCAAGCAATAAGAACAAGAAGATTTATATCATCAGAAAAAGAACTAATATAAGATTATTTAAAAAATATAAATACAAACAATTTTAATAAATGAGAAATATAAATAATTTATTATATATATATATATATAAAATTATATATATAAATATATATATATATATAATTAAATTTCTTTCTTATTAAATAAAAAAAAAACAATTCATAAACCCAAAAAATTAAAGCAATTAAAAACCGAAAATAAAACTTTTTTTTTTCCAAAAAAGCATCCACATAATTAATAATTCATATAATTTTACATTTTCCCTATTCATTTTTAAATCCCATTAGTTCACAAACTGGCGAACAAACATTTAATTATTAACATTAACTTTCATTTGTGAATCCACAAATTTAATTTCCTTCATATCCTAATTATTTACATTTATTTGAGCAAGGATCAACAATTTAACAACTTTAAAGGTCCGGTAATTTACATTTTTAATCCCCTGTATATCCTAAATATTTACATCCTAAATTACATAAACTTATTTTCTCGCATAAATAATCTTAGGGTAATTCACATTCATTATAATCATTTAAAACCATCCCAACAGACTCCAAGCATGCAAATGAGCATTTTTATTACTAATAATTTTATGATTCTATTTGCAAATTTAAATTTAAAGTTAAGCATTCCTTAACTGAAGGCATATAACATTAATCTTTTCCTTTAAAACCTAATTCTATACATACATCAGAGCAAGGTTATTGACTTATACATTAATCTTTAGAAGGATAAATACATTTATCATTTTATAAAATAAAACCTTTCAATATACAAGCAATGGCACAACTAATTTATAACAAACATTCTTAAATACTCGGTAAATAACATATTTCCAATTTTTCTTCATATTTCAAGCATATATTATTATTATTTATATTACAATATTATTAATCACTATCCTAAAGTAAATTTGTTTATATAATAAAACCATGTTCTTTGCATAAATTTGTACAAGGATAAGAATATAAGCAATCATATGGGCTTGGATATTTACATTTATTATTATTTTCTTAATCTATTAAAAAACCTTAATATATACATTATTGACTACAAAAATTTTCTAAAAGACATTGATCATGATTTTTTAAACTGCATTTTTAAGAATTTTCGTTTTTTATTAAATTCCTTAATTTTATACAAACATCACTGCAATAATCTAATTATTAGCATTCTAAAATTTCCGGAATTCTACATTATCCAACCCCTTAAAATCCATATTTTCTACATAATTCGTTACATATATCAATCTCAAGACAATCTTCAATCGAAGGTTCTTTGCATTTACTTGAATCTTCGGAAAATTTTAGATATCCTAAAGAAAAACACGCAGTTTTTTGAAATGAGCACCCTTCTTCTGATAATAGGCAGTCCTAGGGATTAAAACAAATTAAAGAATTATCTGATGCTTGTATATAACCTGCTTTAATGCACGGATTATTGATTTCTGTTTAATCGCATAATGGCATATATTTGCAATAAATACATTTTTTTTTTTCGTCAATAGATGTAGCATAGCCTTTTTATAAACAACATTTATTTTTTAAAAAATTTTCTAAAGTGTTGTTTTCGCAGGCTAAATCATCATAACAAAAGAAATTTTAGAATGATTTTATTTATAATAAAATACTATATTTATTAAAAATATGATAAGGGAATTATTTTTATATAGCATTATTTTAATTTTAATAATATGCAATATATATATATAAAATATATATATATATATGATTATAATTATTATATTACAATAAATTATTGTGAATAGATTAACAAATATTTATATATAAAATATATTTATTAATTTTTAATATTTTTTTATTTATTTTTTTCTTATTCATTTGTTTATTTAATAGTATCAAATGATTTAGTATAATATATTATTTATTTAGAATTAATTATATTATAAATTATAATGAAAATTAAAATATACATAATTTATTTTATCTATTTATTTTAGTTTTATTCAATAAAAAAAAAAAAGGAAAAAAAAAAAAAATAATTAAAGATTTAAAATAAAAGTTAAAAAAAAATATTTAATTAAAAATTAATATTAATTTTTTAAAATATATCAAAAATTATTGATTAATATAAAATTAATTATTAATTTTTTATAATAAATCTTTAATTATGCATATATATTTAAATTTTAAAAAATTTGTATATGTTTTAATATATTATAGTTTAATATATTAAAAATCTATTTTATTTACCTATTTTCGAAAATAAAAATATTTAATTTATCTAAGCATATATTTAAATTATAATAATTTTTATTTTTCATGTTATAAAAATAGAAATTATAATATTATAGATTTTTTTTATAATATAATTAATTAATCTTATATATTAATTTTATATTTTAAATTTTTTAGTATGTTAATATTTAAAAATTATATATCTAATAATAATAATATATGTCTAATATAAAAAAATATATATACTATACATTAAATTATTTATACTTTTTTATGGTTTATCAATAATATATAAAAATTTATATATAAAACCACTTGTTAAATTAAAAAAAAATAATTAAATATATTATAAAAAAGAATTTTTTATAATTATATTTATATTTTTTATCTATTTGATATTTATAATTAAATAAAAAATATAAAAATTTATTTCTTATTTATTTTTTATTATTTATTATTTATTATTGTAACAAAATATATTAATTAATCTTAAAATTTTTGAATATATTTATTAAAATATTCAGTAACCTTATCATTATTTATTCCAAAAAAATTGATATATAATAAAAGATTAATATTGCATTTAAAAGGTTAAAAAGATATTTTTTTTTTAATTTTTATTAAAATTTGAAAAAAAAATAATACGAATATTATATTGTAAAAAAAAAATATTTATTAAATATCTAATTAAAAAAATATATATAATTATAAATAATAATATATGTAATATAATTATATAAAATTAAATAATAATGAATACATATAATTAATAATAATTTTATAATATTTTAATTTAAATTTAACTTTATTGATATTATTTAATTTATTGTTCGTAAAATAAAATGTATAAAATTAATATAAATAAATATTTTAATATTATAATTAAAATAAATACAAATTATTACATATTTATAAAAAAAAATATTATATTTATTAATTTATGAAAATAAATAATTATATTTTACTATTTTTTTTTAAATACATAATTAGAATTATTAAAAATAATATAACAAAATAAAGAATAATACTAATTATTTAAATATTTAGATTTTAATTAAAATATATATGCAAAAATAATTTTTATATTATATATATTAATTATATTTATTCCAAATAAAATAGTCTATTGTTAATATATATGATATTTATATACTTATTATATGGTTTTTTAATTCAAAGTTTTTTAAATTAAATATTCAATAATTATATTTAATATAATATTATTTTTAAATAAAAATAACACTTTTCTATTATAAAGTTTTAATTATAAATTTATTATAGTATTATTTGATTTATTTAATTTGTATACTGATTTATAATACTTTAATAAATCAAACAATTATTTTTATAAAATTGCAGTAATAAAATTAAATTAGCAATAAGAATAAGAATTATATAAATTTTACTTAGAAATAAAAATATTTCTCTAATATGAATAGAATAATTTTATATTTTAAAAAAAAATCACTATTGTAAAAAATAAAATATATATAATTAAAAATAAATATCATATTTTATAATATCTAATAAGGTAAAATTTATAAAAAAAATAAAATATATATACAATTTAATTAAATAGTTACATTATCAAAATTCATTTAATTTTAATTTTTATAAGGCAAAAACTAATATAAATTATTAAATAATATTTTCAAAAGATTATGATAAATAAAATAAAATAAAAAATTAATAAAAATTAAAAAAACATGTAAAATAAAATTAATTTCTATCCTTAATAAAAAATAGAATTTGACTCTTCATAAAGTAGTCTTAATTTATTTAATGAAAAACAAGATAATTATGAAACATCACCAAAAACCTCCAAAATATGCAGTTACAGAAGTTTCTCATCTAATTAAATACTTAAGAAGATTGCTATAGTATCAAATACATTTCCTATAAACTAAAACAATTCTTTATGTAAATATAGAGATATATAACTCTAGAATAATAAAGATGTCCATAACTCAAGGGAAAACTACAACCATTATTATGAAAGTGTAATATTAACCAATTTTTCTCAATTATTTAGGAATTATACCAAAGAAAACCTTACTTATATAGAAGTAATAGATAATTATATGAAAGATTATAAAGCCGATAACTTAATAATGTTTTCAAACTATATGTAATCTCCAATATCTATTTTAAACGATAAATATGATATTTTCTGTGATAGAATAAACAAAATTTTCTTGACATATCTAAATAATACTAAACTATATAAAACTATCAATTATTTACGATAATAATTTAAAGATTATTAAAAGAGCAATATTATGCAAAAGACTATAAAAAAAAACAAACAAAAATGTAATAACTAATCTAAATATCATAATCTCAAAAAATCATTTATGCATATGATTATATAGCTTTTCAAAGAAGAAATTTTATCTTGCTTTAATTTAAACTAGGTATTTATTTAATAAATACTTAATATTATATAAAGAATGAGACTAAATTCTATTAAATATAGGCCTTTAAAAGGTTAATATGAATATTATACACATTCACATTATACAGCCCTGCTTTTAAGGATTACTTAGGATAACATAGATACAATTCAAAATTCCGATAAGGATTAAAAACTTCATGAAGTTATGTATTAAGAAAATATAAAGAATTGCCATTATTATGACTAATAAATTATCAAAAGCAATTATTATAAAGATATTATAGGTTAAATTATTATAAAGGCCATTAATATTTTAGATGTTTAAAACTATTAATAGGAAAATAAAAATAAATTATATTAAGATAGATTTTGTTATATGCTAAAAGCTAAAAAAGCAATTAAAATGCTAAAAAAAGGAATATAAATTTTAAGATTTTGATTATAAATAAAAAATATAAAAATAGATAATTATAAAAAAAATATAAAATATTCATATTAAATAAAATTATACCTATATATAAATTAATTTTTAAAATTTTTTGTGTAAAAAAAAAAAATTATTTAAATATATTTTATTTATATTTTATTTTATTTTTAATAATAATCCGAGTTAATTTTAATAATAAATTTAACTTTTTTCTATTTTAATTATAAATAAATTATATTGTTCATAAAAAATGAAACTCATTTTCTATTTAATAAAAAATAAATATTTTTTTTTTTCTTTTATTACTTTAAATTTTTTTTTTTTTTTTAAATATATTATTTAAATTAAAAATGAAATAATTTATTAATTATTTTATTCAAATAATAGTCATATTATTAAAAAAATATTTTTATTAATAGATTATTATATAATTTATAAAAAAATAAAATGTAATAATTAAATTTTACATTATAAAATTAATTAAATAAATAAAAATCATATATAAAGAATTTAATTACATATATATTACGATAAATATAAGTTAAAAATCTTATTAATTTTAATAGATAATGTATAATTATAATACTATTATTTTATTAAAAAAATAATACATTTAATGATAATTAATTTATAATAAAACATAAATGTAAAAAAAATATAGTTTTTTATAATAAAAAAATGGAATTTATATTATTAAAATAAATTATATACTATGTAAAAAAATATCTATATATTTAATATAAATTATGAAATTATGAAATTAAAATATAGAAATTAAAAATAATCATTAAATTAATTAAAATATTAAAAATAAAAAAATAATTTATCTTAATCAAATAATGTATTAATGTTATTTTTTTTTAATTTTATATATATTTATGTAATTATTAATTTCTTAATTTTATTTAATTTAAAAAAGCCATTGGAATATATTTTTAAAAATATATTAATAATTTTTTATTTAAAAAAAAAATAGATTACTATTTTATTTATATGAAAATGAATTTAATTTATTTTTATATATAATTCAAATTTGATTATTTATTATAAAATCATTTAGGTACTATTTTTTTTATATTTATTAAAAATAAACATAAATTTTATATTCCATTAAAATTTATTCATATAAAAATAAATAAATAATTAATTTATTAAATTATCATATAGAAATATCATTTTTTTCAATATTTTCTTCTATATTTTAAGTGTTTTTTTTATTTGATTTAATCTTTTAATTTATTAATTCAGAAAAATTCAATGGCTTTTAATTTTATTATAAAATATGATTAATCGACTAAAAAGTGCTCTATCTCAAACCTTTAAACTATTAAGCAAAACTAAAATAAAAGGAAAATAAATAAACTAATATAAAAATTACCTTTCAAAAAAATAAGCTTATTTTTCATTTTTAATACATTATTTTTTCATATCAATTTTATGTTTAATTTTAAAATGATCTTCATGAGTTTATTTTAAATTACTTTCGACATCCCTAGCTACTAACTTTACAACTTTATTAGACTTCTCTAAATATTCTTTTAATAAAATTTATTAAGATTATTATTATACATTTTATTAATTTTCATTTTTCTATATATTATTTTAAGAGATTTAAATACTCTATTCTGTTTTAAGACTATGTTTAGAAATTTTTTTTTTTTTTGTTCACAACCACTAAAATTTATAGTTTTTGAAATTTATTATTTTAATTTTTTTTTTCGACAATAACTTTAATCATAATTTTATTTTTCATAAACTTCTTTAGTAACAAGACTTAATTTTACACATTATTATAATTAATTAAATATTTAATTTGCATTTAATTACTTATTATTATTAGAAGTATTTTTTTAGTTTTAAATATTATTCATATTTTTATAATCAAAATTTATAAACTAGCCTTTATTTTTTTATTACTTTTAATATAATAGTTTATTTAATATTTATTCTTTATCATTTATTTCTTCGTTTTGAAATTTTAATTCTTCTTCTTTTTATTCTCTTTCTTATTAATCTTTTTAAATTCTTTATTATTTTTCGTGTTCTTTTATTTAGTTCTAGTAATTCAAAAATACAGTTTATAATTTTCTTTTTAAACCAAATTATGGATTTTATCTTTAGTCAATAATTATTTATCTTAAACTTTTTTTTTAGTTTTTTCATCCAAAATAGACTTTAATACTTTGTTTGTAATTTCATCATTTAAGCTTAAATTTAATCCCTATAATTATGTGTATATTATTATATATTAAATAATTATGTATTTTTTTTATAATTTTATACTTTATCAATTGCTAAATTTATATTTTTTTTTTTTTTATCCATTTTTATAATTTTAATTTCTTTATTTAATTTATTTTTCATAATATTAAATCCTGCATTATTCTCTATTTCAATTTTATTTTCTAAATAAAGATTCTTATAATGATCATTATAGTCTTCATTTAAGTTCCTATTTTTCTTTAAATTAACCATTTTATTAGCAAATTCTAATTTAATTTTGTCATATTCATTATATTTTTATTATTTCTAAAAATCTTGATGAATTTGCTTAATATCGTTTATATCTTCTAATTCATATATTTTTTCTTTAACAATATTTTAAAAATGTTCTTCTAAATATTTAACCTTTTTATTAATTTAATTTTTTTATAAAAAAGATCAAATTAATCTTACTTAAAATTCTTTTGCATTTCGAGGTTTTCTTAATTATTTTTACAATTTTTCAATTCTTTATTAAATAAAATTTTTTTATTATGATTTTAGAGGATTTTATAAATTTTTCGGAGTTTAAGCTATAAATTTATTAAATTTAAATAAATAAAAATTGAATAATGTTATTTATATATAGAGTAATTTAAATTATATAAATAATAAAATATATTATGTAAGTTAAGTTTTTTTTTTTTTTAAAAAAAAAAAATTAAAGAAAATTAATGGAGGAAAAATAAAAAAAAAATAAAAAAAAATATAAATATAAAAATATAAATATAAATTTTAATTTATTTTACTTTCAAAAATATTTTAATTAAGATATTAATTATTATTATTATTAGGACTTTTAATACTATTTGTATTTTTTTTATTTAATTTAAATTTTACTGAATTATATTTTTTCTATAACTATATATCATTTATAGTTTTTATATCATTATTAATATATTCAATATCCGTAATTTAATTATTATTTAAATTTTATATACTTGAGTATTTTTTTTTTTTTTTATCTGATAATACAATTGAAGACTTCCATAATTCTTGATGTTCTCCATACTTTTGAAAAAAGCTTGCCTCAAAACCAAAAAGAGATTAATCGCTTCCATTTGAAGTATTAAAAGAAAATGAAATATTTGTTGTTAATCTTTCATTATTAGTAATTGTTTAAGATGTTTATTTTGTATTTTAATTTTTTGATTAAAAAATTTTTGATCCTAAATCATTATTAATATTTTTTTATTATGGAAAAAAGACTAAATTTTAATAATAATCATCTTTTGTATTAATTTAATTTTAATCATTTTATTTTTATTAATTTAACAAAAACGACAATTAAGACTCTTAAAAATATTATTATTATTAATTTATTTACGGTTGCTATTATTTTTAAAATAACAAATATTCTTGTTAAAACAATTTTTATTATTTATCTTTATAATCAAATAATTACATTTATTTTATTTATTAATTTTAAATTATAATGTCACTCTATCTTTTATATAGATTTTTAATTCTATTTATATTGTTAAATGAAGGCAATGATTATCGATTAATCTATAAATGATATTATTATTATAATTGTTATTGAAATTATTATTAATCATTTTTTTTATCTTCATCAGAGCATTAACTATCTTTCTACTAAAAACTAAGAATAGAAGATTTTTTAGGTGAAAACTCAGAAACTTTATAGGTTAACATTTTTTAATTATTTAAATCATTAATATCATATTAAGATCTATATATATATAAATATAAATTATAAATATATGATGTATGTAATAAATATATTTATATATATAAATATATATATATAAATGAATATATATAAATATATATTTAATAATTAACTTTTATATTAATTTAATTTTTTTATGATTTTTATTTTTAATGAAAAGTAATTTATTTAATTCTCTTATTTTGTATTTCGAATACAATATTTAATCAAATTATTCTACAAATATTTAACTTTAACTTTTTTGTTATTCTTCAACTTATTAATTTAGCAAATTTAATTCTTTCCAAAAAATCATAGAACAAATTACATTTAACTCTCCAATTTCTATTAAATAATTATTATATTTATTTTAAATTTATTAGCAGGCTTTCCGAGCATATTTACTTACTTCATCAATACTTTAAATAGTTAATAAATGTTATTTTTATAAAAATTCAATTAATTCTGAAGTTTCTTTACTAATTTTTAAATATTTATATTATTTTTTTATTTTTTTTAATTATACACTCTTTTAATATCATTTAATTATTCATAATATTATGTTAAATTTATCAGAGCTATTAATATAGTTTTAATACATCTAAATTATCTAGCTTTTTATTTTTTTGTGAATTAATCATTTTTTTATTTTTTGCTTAATTATAATTTGTATTCAAATTATAAAAGGAAAATTGCATTTTCGGTGTAATGAATTGCTAATTATGTTCTTATTATTTTTTTTTTTTTATTTTTTTTTAATAAATATACTTATCTGATTCAAAATAAAAGTTTGCAATTGCAATTCTTACTTTTGCACAAATGTGTATTAATTATGGATTCTTTTTTTATTATTATTATTATTTTTTCTTTTTATTCAAAAATTTATAATTTTTACTTAATATTAACTTAATTCATCAACAAATTTATTAGCTTCTTTTAAATAAAAATATGCGTTTTTAAATTTCTTATTTCTTTTAAAAATATATGAAATTCTATAAAAAAATGAAACTAGATTATAAAAATAAAAATCAACTTCAAAATTAACTTTATTAAGTTAAAAATTAAATAAAAAACAATGATAAATAAATACTATTTATTTCTTTATTTTTTTTCAAATAAATCATTTTATAAATTTTCTAATCATTTAATTATTTATTATTTTTCTTATTAATATCATTTTTATGTTTTTTAGGAATAATATATTATCTTAGATTTTAATAAATAGTCATTTATTCTTTTTTTAATTATTCACTATCATCATCAGAAGTTAAATAAGAAACATTATTTAAAAACGGATTTTTTAAATTATTAGGCATTAATTTACATATATAAATACTTATAAATCTATAATTTTCACTAAAGAGCTTTACAATTTTATCAATAATAGCTTTTTTTTATTTAAAAAAAAATTAATATAACTCTTTCTTTTATAGTTAACAAAAAAAAAAAGACCTAAAATTATATCTTCACTTTCACTTTCAGCATCTAATGAATAAGCTTAAATTATTTTCATTCCACATAAAATCATTCTTCTATTAATTAATATTTTTTGACTTATATTAAACCCGCTTTTTGGGCGATATTAATCTAAAAGACTCAAAATTTTTTTGTATGCTTTCTTTTAATATAAGTTTATTAAAATTTATTTTTTACTTTTTTAAACATTGTTTTTGATTCTTTATATAAATAATCAAATTCACTGTTTAATAAATCCTACTATTTCAAATCATCCTTTATACCTCCATTATTATAATTTAAATTCTGAAAATTTTCTTATATTGATAATGAACTATCACTTTTTATAAAAGCTTCATTTTCATATAAATTATCATTATTAAATATTGAGTTATTCATTTTATATTTTAAATTTTTTATAAAAAAAAATATAATAATATAATTTGTTTTTATATTTTATTTTAAATGTATATTTAAATTAAATTAAAAAATCAAATACAAATTGAAAATAATTATTGTTAAAGTAATTTTTAGTATAAAACAAAAAATTAAGAATCTATTTGTAAAAAAACCTAAAATAATTTGTTAAATATTTTAAAAATAAAATTTATTTTTATTTAAATAAAAATAGGGTGATATTTATGAGAGAACATATTAAAATTTTATATACATTTATTAAATTAATAATAGAAAAAAAATATATATAAATTAAAAATAGATTATATTATATATTTATTTTATATTTTTTGGATAATTTTATGTTGTTATTCCTTTCCTTTTTATTTAAGTTTTTTTATAAAAATAATTTCTTATAAAAAACAATATTATATTTTTTTATAATATGTCTACAATAATACTATTTATAATAACTACTTTCAAATATTTTTAATTATATTAAAACCACTTATAAGAAAAATCTCCTCGTTATAAATTGCATAATAATCATATTTTCATTTATACAAGTAACATTTTTTTATGTTTATTAACTAACCTATATACTCTATATGATATTTATTATAAATGAAAGTTATAACTAGAATTCTTATTTAGCATTCGTTATTTTTAAAAATTAAGTTTTATTTGTTTTAATTTTAAACAGATTATTATTGTGCCGTATATTTTCAACATAGAAATTATATTGATTTTATTTTTATTATTTTCTTGAATTTTCTTTTTAAAAAAACCTAATTGAAATAATTTAATCTTCAAAAAAGTATTTTTTTTAAGATTTTCCACTTAAACTAATCACATTTTATATATATTATATTATAAATTTTACCTTAAAAATGATATAAAAAAACAATAATTTATTGATGATTAATCATTTAATAATAATTATATTTCGGCAAACAAATGTAAAAAAGATAATAATAATCAAGTTGATTAAAAAAACCTTACGAAAAACTTAAAAAAAAAAATTAGCAATAAAATATCAAGATTAATTTATTATTGAAAAAGATATTTAAATATAATTTAATAAAGCTGTAAATAAAAATTATGTAAATTAATACATAAAGGAAGCCAAATTTTATCTTAATAAAATATAGTTAAAGACTAAAAATTAGAACAAAAAAAATAAAAAACAAACACAAAAAATAGAATAATCTCCGTAAGACGATGAATAAATATATATATATATATATATATATTATTCAATATATATAAAAAATAAATATATATATTTATAATATATATATATATATATTATATATTTTATAATATTTTCATATTCAAAAATATTATTACTTCAATAAAAAATAATTTATTTCTTAATTATCTTATTTAAAAATAATTCAATTAATAATTAAATAGAACTAATTTTTGATAATTTTTAAAAACATATTTTCTATATATATTTTTTTTATTCTCTTTTATATATTAAAAATCATTTTTATATATTTTATTTATAAATTTAATTGATAATATTATTATTTTATAATTTCTTCTTCTTTTATTTATTTTAATGCATTTAATATAGCATCTACTAAATCTATTTTATTATTTTTTTGTTATTATTTATTAATAGCTTTTATTTATTAAATAAAAGTTTTATATGATTTGCTTGAGGTGTATATTGAGCAATTTAAATTTTTGTAACATATATATTTATTCATTTTTTTA
>NW_004086605.1:17686-20486 GCF_000220395.1 Ichthyophthirius multifiliis
TCTTAATAAAATATAGTTAAAGAACTAAAAATTAAGCAACAAAAAATAAAAAACAAACACAAAAATAAGAATAATCTCCGTAAGACGATGAATAAATATATATATATATATATATATATTCTTAATTAAAAAAATTAATAGACTAAAAATTTATATAAAATAATTAAAATAAAAGCATAAAAATTACAACAGTTTACGACAAAGCCAATTAACTCTATAAAATTAAGAAAATACACTTATAAAAAACAGATTTAAAAAAAAAAATAGTATTATAAAAACTAATAATCATCCATCGATATTCATAACAAAAAAATTATAATAATTAAACAATTATTTTTAAGACACATTATTCAAAACAAAATAACAATTAAAACATAAATAATTCTATGATATTAATAAAAAATATATAATAATGATATTAAAAAAAATAAAATATCAAATAAATATTAGACAAAATATGTAATTAAATAAATAAAAACATGGCAATATAAATTAAAAATGGATCTAGACAGAAATTTAAAGCCTTAAAAATCCTTATAATAACTTTGGTATAAGAAAAGTAAATAAAAATTTGTTTAACTACAAACAAAAAATATACAAAATAAACATACAACATAAAGAAAAAACTTAAAAAAGATATAAAATAATAAAAGAATTTATATAAAAAAGTTAATATGTAACTATAAAATATTACTAAAAAAAATAAATGTTAACTCTTTAATACAAAAATAATGTAATATAAACTGATAATTTAATTTCAAACAAACTAAAAAATAATTCATAGAAAAAAAAAAAAAAAAAAAATTTAAAAAACATAAATAATAAATGAAATAATAATTAAATAGATTAAATAATAAAAAAAATAATTATTTTATATTTTTATAAAAATAATGATTATAAAATGGTAAAAATCTAAAACAAAATATAATTTAATTATTATTATTATTCAATATATATAAAAAATAAATATATATATTTATATTATATATATTATATATTTTATAATATTTTCATATTCAAAAATATTATTACTTCAATAAAAAAATAATTTATTTCTTAAATATCTTATGTAAAAATAATTCAATTAATAATTAAATAGAACTAATTTTTGATAATTTTTAAAAACATATTTTCTTTATATATTTTTTTTTATTCTCTTTTATATATTAAAAATCATTTTTATATATTTTATTTATAAATTTAAATGATAATATTATTATTTTATAATTTCTTCTTCTTTTATTTATTTTAATGCATTTAATATAGCATCTACTAAATCTATTTTATTATTTTTTTGTTATTATTTATTAATAGCTTTTATTTATTAAATAAAAGTTTTATATGATTTGCTTGAGGTGTATATTGAGCAATTTAAATTATTGTAACATATATATTTATTCATTTTTTTATTTTATAATTATCTCTATGAATATACTAATTATCTATAAAAAATAATGGTTTTAGTTATTTAAATTTTTATTCATTATTTTTATCAATCTATAATAAACTTCTTAAATACTAACTTGTTAGACCACCAATAATAAATTTAAAAACATATTATTTTATTAAAATTTATAACAGATAGTAAAGAATATTGTTTTTATTTATTTTATTAATTTAAGCATATCTTTTTCCTTTTTAGTTTCAATCTCTCTATCATTTTTTGAATTAATTTTAAAAAAATATTCATCAATAAATATTATTTTATCATTAAGATTAAAATAGTTAAACTAACTTTTTTTAAACATATTACTATTATTCTTAAACATAAGGATCAATAATTGTTTAATTTAAATAATTTACCTTTATTAATGATATGTTAAACATTTTTTTACATTTTAAACAAATTAAGAATAATAAATACATTATTAGCTAAGATTAAAATTATTTAAAAATTTATTTCTAATTTCTTTAAGAGATTCAAAAGTATTAGATTATCCGAAAATTCAGTTTTTAAATATTCTAAGTATTCATTGTTAAAAGTAATATTGAATTTATCTTTTTTTATTCAACAAAAATGTTTTATTTTTATTTTTTTTATTTTTTATAGTAAGTAATCTACGAAACTAATAACGATATCTTTTAGATAATTATTAGGAAGAATTTAAATCAGAGTAAATAATTAAATGAGCTAATTTGCATTTTATAATAATTTTTTTATCAATTTTTTATTTTTTGTTTAATTAAAAAGCGATGATATGTCATTTATTTTATCAAATTCTTATTTAAAATATTTATAGATACTTAAATCTAAATCAGTTAATTGTTGGTTTAAGAACTTAAATATTATAAACATTTATTTATTTCGCATCGTTTTACTAACAATTATTCTTAAAAATAATTATTAAGTTTCAAAAATAGGTACGGTACAATCACTATAATATTAATATTCTATAATTCCTTAATTTTTATATAGTACCAAAAAGTTATTTCAATATTTTTTTGTTTTTTGTTTTTAAACTCATTATAAGTAAATATTATTAATTAAAAAGGAGTATGGTTATATTTTTAAGTCGATATTATTTTTATTAATATTATATTTATTTATAATATATCTGTAGAATGCATATTTTATTATTAAAATAAAATTGAATTTTTAAAACAAAATATTATATTTGAATTCGTAGCTTAATTTATAATTATATATAAATAAAAAAAAGTTAAAAGTAAAATATAGTTGTATAAAAATTTATAAATTAAAATAATAAAAAAATCATTTTGTAAATTTATAAATGTCTAATATAATAACCTATTATAAATGAATAATTTGCTATAAAAAATATAATGCATATGGTATACT
>NW_004086603.1:0-25744 GCF_000220395.1 Ichthyophthirius multifiliis
AATATTAAGTAATTATTATCTTCAATAATATTTAATATAAATAAATAATTTAAAATATAATTTTATTATAAAATATAAATATTTTAAATAATTTAATATAATAGATATAAAATAATATTAATATTAAATTAATAATATATTTTTTATAATCATATCAAATATATTAACATTTTTTTATACAGAAATATAAATAGTGACATTTTTTTTTTAATAATGTCAAAATTATATAATATAATTCTTTAATTTATTTGATATTTAATAATATTATATAAAATCTAATAATAATTTAATTTCAAATTTTAATATATACTTTATTAGTTTTTTTTTATTTTTAATTAAATTTATTTTTGGAATTTATTAATCTGATTATATTTTATTTTTCACATAAAAGTTACAAAACTAAAAACTAAATAATAAAAAGTAATCAATTCATAATATTTTTTTTTTTTCTAAAATAATATTATTTATCCTCGTAAACTTTTTATAAATAAATTGATATAATTTAATTTTATTCTTTCATTAAATCCATACTTAAAAAATGTTTTTAATTAGCATTAGAAAATTATTATAGTCAACTAATTATATTTTTATAATATTTACAAATTTATTAACTCTTTTTCAGCACTATCTATTGAATTTAAAGTTTTTATTATTAATTAAATTATTATATTTAAATTTTAAAAAAGGTTTTCTAATTCTAAATAAATCCTCTATTAAATATTGAATACTAATTAAAAGGATTAAATTATCCATTTAAAAATATTTTTAAGTAAAATTAAGATAGTTTTAATGATATACTAAGTATCATTAAGAAAATAAAATACTTAAAATGCAATTTTTGTATATTCAAATTTTAAAATATTAATTTTGTTTTTGCATTTTTATTTTAGTTTTTTAATCAATTTTTTAAATTGATGATAATGATAAATAAAACTATATTATTGTAAAAATTAATAAATTAATTTTTTATAGTAATAAAAAAAAAAAAAAATTCAATAATATTTCTTTTAAAAAAATATATTTATTACATTAATTAATATTTTATTATTACTTCTTTATAAATAAATTATTGTTTAACTAATTTCTTTTATTAACAATCGATTTTTAGCATGATAATAAAGAATTTAAAATTTCGTTATTTATTTATATTATATTAATTCTAAATAATAAAAATGCATTAATAATAATTTATATATTTTTTTAAATAATATATTTATTAAATTATATTATTCTCTTTATATCAATAAATATCTGTTAGGGGTTTTAATTTAAAATTTGTTTATTAAATTCACATATATTGATTCTATTTTAAAATTTAATCATCAGAACTTGTATTTTAAAATAACTTTTTATTTATATAAGTTAAAAAAAGTTCGTAATAACATAATCTAAAATAAAGTATTAAGTTAAATATAAGTGCTGAAATTTTGAAAAAAATATTTTTTTAAAAAAAAATTAATAATAGTATTATTTTTATTATTAATTTTTAATAATTTAGGATTATTATATTTTATGTAAAATAATACTTTAATTATCTGTTTTAATAAAGTACCTAATAAATAGTTATATTGCATTAATAATAATGCATTTATTTAATATATATATTAATATAAATTAACAAAATATTAAAAAAATCTATAAATTTTATATATATATTTGATTTTTTTTTTTATTGATAAATTGATTTTATATTTGTTTTTATAACTTTTAAATTACTTAATTATCAAATTTATCTATTTAAATAAAAAAAAATATTTAAGTATTTAAAAATAACTTATTTATTAAATTATTTATATATATATATTAATAATATATAAATTATATTTTATAATATTAAGTAATATATAATATACAAATAAAAAATATTAATTCTTTTTATATATAAATATATTATTTTTTATAATATATATATATTCAATTATTTTTAATAATTTTTACCATTAAATTTAAATAAAGTTATTTCTAATTATTTAAATTTGTTTGGAATTTTTAATATTTATTACTTAACAAATAAAAAAAAACATATAATTTAAAAATAAAAAAAAAATTTAAATCTAAAATAAAAACTATAAGATAAAATAAATATAAAAATTAAAAAAATGAGAAGATATTCAATTTCCCACAATGGTGAATACTAAATAAATCAAACTAATACATATAATAATCAGTAGTTAATGCCAGCTTTAATCGATTCTACTAACCTTAACTAACGAACCATTACTTACTAAAATTAGAATTTATTAAATGGAAGCATTTAATATGTCTAATAACCATCTTAAATTAAGTCAGTAGTATATTACAAAAGTAGATCTCCTTCATGGCATTACACTTAAAACTCTGAAGTTTCTTCAGCAGTAATTCCAATAACTCAAACTGTTGTCCCTGTATAAAGAATATAGACTTATTAATAACCTGTTTTAACTTAACCTATACCTGTTTTTATACTAGAATAATCTTCTTAGTAAATTCAAGTATAACCTCCTTAATAAATTCAAATATAAGAAAGATTTATAGAAAAACCTATATATATTTAATCTGATAATTCTTAGTAAATTTAAATTCTTACTGAGAAAATTAGAATGTAACAAAAATAATAATTTAAATATATATTTATATATATTTTTTTTTTACATATAAAAAAAATAGTCTAGAATCATCAAATGAATAATTAAACATTGAAAATTAAAGATTAAGAGGTATTGAGCCTGAAAAAACGGTGGAAAAATAAATACAATATGTAGAAAATAACGAAAAATTAGTTTCTTTATAAAAAAAAATCTAAATATTATAATAATAACTAATTAATGTATAAAATTAACAATAAGATGACTAAAAAGTAAAAAGAAATCAAAGAAGCTAAGATAATTAAGAATTACAAAGAATTATATAAGAAAATGATTAACTTAAATTAGAATTAAGTAAACATTAAGCTTAATAATCTTCTTTAAATCTTTAATTTGATAGATTTAATTCTGATATTGAGTAAAAGAATAACGAAATAAAATAACTATTATTAAAAATAAAAAATTTAAATCAAAAACTTAACAGAAGTACTGAAATAAATGCCAACTCTTCAGAATAACAAGGAAAAATATCACTTTTAAACCAAGAAATTGATAGATTGAAAACTTAATTAAGGTATTTTTTTTTTTTATAAAATAAAAATATAAATATAAAGAAATTCTTAAGACTCTAATAATTAAGAATTAATAAGATCAAGAGAATAAATTTTAATAAAATAAAAAGAAATTGACAACTTAAGAGTTTAAATAATTAATATAAATGCTTTGCAATTAAAAAAAAACGAATATGATACGAAATTTTCTGAATTAGGACAAGAAATTGAAAAATTAACATTTTTAGTTAAATAAAAATCTGATGAAAATACAAGTTTGTAAATAAGAATAGGTTCTATGGAAAATAAAATTAAAGAATCTGAACATAATACTATTCTTTTGGCAAATAAAGAAAACGAATTGAACAAATTAAGGAGTGAAATTTCTAATTATTAGATAAATTTTACCCAAATAGATACTTCTAAGTAGGAGATTTCCAGATTAAACAGCTTAATTGGTTTTAGGGACAAAGAAGTTTAAGATCTTAGGTCAAAAATTATTTAATTAGAATAATAAAATACACTTAGTGCCAGTTATTAGTTTAAAATTCAAGAATATGAAAATACTAATTAACAATTAAAAAGAAGAATTGATGAATTAATGTAATAATTAAGTTCTCATTCAGATGAAAGAGTGAAAAGAACAAAAAAAGAAAACGAAAATATTGCCTTGGAACAAAAAATAGTTCAATTGAATTAAACACTAGAAATTTAATAAAGAAAAATAACTGCATTAGAATAAGAAATAAACTAATATAGAAATAAAATTTCCGAAATAGAAAATAATGGAAAATAAATATTAACATATGAGACTAAAATTTAATAATTATAAAAATAAACGGAAAATCTAAATACATTATTAAGCAATAAAGAAAACGAAATTAAACAATTAAGATTCGAAATCAGTAATTATTCAATTTAAATTAACTCTACTAATGTTTCTAAGTAAGAGTTAGATAGATTATAGGATTTATTAAGTATTAAAGATAGGGAGTTGTAAGATTATAGGCAAAAAATTCTAGTTTTAGAAAATAATTCAAAACAAAATGCTTATTATGAGAGTAGAATTTCTCAATTGACGAGTTAAGTTGAAAATTTAAATGTTCTTTTGGGTAATAAAGATAGTGAGTTGAAAGATTATTAAATTAAAATAAGTTCTTTTGAAAGTTATAAGTAGGAAGTTTAAAGATTAAGTGATCTTTTATAAATTAAAGAAAGAGAAAATAATGAATTGAGGAATAAAATTTCAAGTTGTGATTAATAAAGTTTATAAGTCAATATTTTTTAGAGTAAAATTTAAGGATATGAGTATGAAAATTAATAATTAAGGAAAAAAATAGAAGAACTAAATACATAAATAGGAGAATTAACATCTGATAGAGTCTAAAAATCGAAAATGGAAGCCGAGTATCATATTTTAGAAGACAAAATAGCCTAATTGACATAATCTAATGAATTTTATATGGGAAAAACACGATAATATGAATAAGATATTAATTAATAAAGAATAAAAATCTACGAACTAGAAAATTTAGGCAATTAAATTTCTTAATATGAAAGTAGAATTTAATATTTAATGTAATAAAATGAAAGCTTGTAAAATTAAATTTAAAGTAAAGAAAAAGAAATAAACTCACTTAATGCAGATATAAATAAATATTAAATACAAATTAATCAAATAGGAAATTCGAAATATGAAATTTAGAGAAATTAAGAACTTCTTTAAATGAAAGAAACAGAAAATAAGGATTTGAGAAGATAAATAGGAGAAATGGAAATTAAAATAAGATAAATAATCATTTATGAAAATTAAATTAATTAATTAGTATAATAAGAAAAAGATTTATAAAATACAAATATATAATTAAGAAATAAAATAGAATAATTAAATTTATAAATATAAGAAAATAGTAATAATGATATAATTAAAAGAAGTAAATAAAATAATGAAGTGGATTAAAAAAATAGATATATTTAAGAATTAGAAGATAAAATAAAATTAATTTTAAATTAAAATGAATAGTTATTAATTTAAATTTAAAGGTAATAATACATTAATATATATATAAATATATATATATATAAATTTAATATATATATATATATATTATTTATATATATTTTTATATATATATCTAATTATATATATTTTTTATAATATATTATATTTTCTTAAAAAATAAACTAGATATGAATCTTAAATTAATAATTTAAATGAACAATTATCTTTAATATCTACATAGGATTAAAATTTACTTAATTTAAAATAATAAAACGATAATTTACTTGATAAAATAAATCATTAAGATGCCTTAATAGAATCTCTTTAAACTAAAATATAAAGTTAACCTTAAGAAGATGATGAAAATCACGATAAACTATAAAATAGCAAAATAAATTATAGTAGAGAAATAAAAATCTTAAGTCCTCCCCCTGAAATCGTAATTTAAAAACACAGCGTATTAATAACCCAACCCTAAAGCTTTATTGTTTAATAACCGACACAGGTAATTGTTCAATAATAAAAACCTAAAATTATATAATAAGTAGTCTAAAAATCACCATAAACGATAGTTTTCTAATAATAATAACCTTAAAGTGTAATTGTATAATAATAATAACCACAAGCTTTAGTCGTATAATAATAACATTAATCTGTTCTATTATAATAATAATTGCCTTAAAGTGTAGTTTTGTAATAATAATAATAATAATAACCTCAAACTGTTTTATTATAATAGCCTTAAAGTGTAATTTTATAATCATAACCTCAAACTGTTATATTATAATAATAGTAGCCTTAAAGTGTTATTTTATAATAATAACAAGCTTAAAGTATAATGACTTAAAATCATTAAAATTTTATTTATTAATAATAATTAAGAAACATGAATATTTAATAATAACATGGTTAATTTACATTATAAAGTCCTTAAAGTTTTATTACTAAAACTTCGCCTTCAAATAGTATTTAGTAATTCTTTGTTGGATCTTCTTAAAATATGGATGGTCAATAAAATTAGGGTATTAGTTATACTTCGCCTGAATAAATTAGATAAATTGCATAATGATTATTAAAATTTACAGGAAATAGATAATATGTGAACATTAATTTTTGATTGTATTATATATATTATTTAAAATAAAATTAGATATTATTTATTTTTTTTATTATATTTTATTTCATAAAAAAATAAAATTTAGATATATTATAATAATGTTTTATTTTATTTTTTTCAGACATTTTTTATTATTTTTTGTAAAGATTTTTCAGTTAATTAATTTTTTTAATAAAATAAAAATATATATTATTAATATAAATATATAATTTAATTATTTTTATTTATATTATTATATATATATATATATTTTTTTTTAAAAAAAAATTCTGCTCTATAAACATTTAAAAAAAAAAAAAAAAGAATTTAAATTAATATAAATAATAATAAAAAAAAAAATATTAAATTTAAACAGAAAAATAGTATAATTAAAATAATGAGAAAAGAAAAGTCATCTATCACTATTTTATAGAAACTATTAATTTTTTTTATTATAATAATTATTCTTTCTATTATAATTTTTACTTTCCTATTTCTTTGTGTTTTTTTGAATTTTATAATATCTTTAATAGTATTTAATTTATATATTTATATTTTATAAAATTTTAAAAAAATATTTAAGATAATGCTAATAGGATTTATTTTAATAATAAAAGTAATTATAAACATAGCTTTGTTTCCTGGTTCTTTTAAATTTTTCAAAATCTAAAACGAAATTAGCTTTAATTAATATTTTGAAAAAATTTTTTATTTAAAATTAAATTTGTTAAAAGATATAATAATAAAATTAAATGCAAAAGACTATTTGTTTATTTAATGTTTAAAAATGTAAGATTTTATTTCGATTTTCAGTTTCATATAAAATTAAGTTAAATTGTTTAACAAAATGAAAGATAAATATAAACTCAATAATATACAAAATCAGATATTTTAAAATGTTATTACGTTATAAGAATTACTAATAAATACCCATATTAAATCATAATAAGATGAATCTTCAAATAATATTTATTATTTTCTATAATATCCCACTAAATTATAATAACTAATTCAATAAAGTATTAAGAAAAAATTTATATATAAAATAAATAAATTATTAATAGAATAAAAAACATCTATAGACGATTAATAATAAGTGAATTTAATAATTGAAAAAATAAATACAATATTAGTAAAAAGCAAATACAAATTATTTTAATAATATAAAAAATTATAAAAAGAATCAATTTTATAAACTAAACTAAAAATAAAGTATACCTAAATTATTATTAAATAGATTCAAAATAAAAAAATATGCTTCATTAAATCTAGTAATAAATAAATAAAAAAAAAAAAATATAAATAAATATATATATATATATATATATATATATATATATTTATATATTTATTTACTTAATTTTTTATTTTATAAAAATTTAAAGATGAAATCATAATTAGAAATAACATTTAAAACTAAGCATATTCCATTATATTCAAAAGATAAAAAAAAAATAGATTGGTATTTTTTTTTATAAAATATTTTAATAAGAAAATCATAGTATGATAATATACATTGATAATTTTAATGAATTAGACTAAAATAAAAAAATTATAATATATTGTAATCCAAATGCAGGGTACTATCAAACTCTTTTTTATGATGTAAAGCTATTACTACATTTTTTAAAAAAATATTAAAAATACAGAGTCAATGGATAGATTTCTACATTAAAAATGAAATAAACTTATTAGTCTGGAATTATAGAGGTTATGGTTATTCAGAAGGTACACCTAGCCCCTAAAAGCTATTTGAAGATTGTGAAAATATAATAAAATATCTACGTGATATTGAAAAAATGAATAAAATAGGTATCCATGGATAAAGTTTAGGTGGAATGATTGCATGTAATTTAGCTTTTAAATAAAAATTGGACTTTTTATTAACAGATCGAACTTTTTCGAGTATATAAGATATAGCATATTTTGGAATAAGCAAATGGACAAAATATATTTTAAAATTTTTTTTAAATTTTAATTTTTAATCTCCTAAATTTTACAAAGAGGCTACCTGTTATAAACTACTTGCATATGATCCAAATGACAATATTATTCCTTATATGGCCTCTCTTAAAAACGGTGTTTCTTAATATATTATAAACAGTTATAAAATTGATTTTTAAGGAAATTTATAGTAAGATTTATAAAAAGGGAATTATTAAGAAAGTTTTTTAAAAAAATGCGATTTTTAAGAATTCTTTTAGGCTTTAAGTAGAATTAGTATTATGATTAAATTAGTAGTCGATGTGAACAACAAATACAATATCTATAAAGAATATAATAAAGATACTTAATAAATTACATCAATTATTAGTGATAATAAAGAAGGGATTTTAGTTTAAGATTAAGATAGCTCATAGGCGTCTTATTTAGTGAAAACTGATTAAAATTATTTTAATAAAATTACGGAAAATTGTAAAAGAAATAAAACTTTATAATAGTTTATAGAGTAAATTTTTAATATTTTGTTAACTTTGGATATTGGAGGAATTAATTTACTTGATGTGTTTTATAAACATTAAGATTTTGCAGAATAAACGCTATAAGTAAATACTTTTTTTAAAAAAAACTATCTATATATAAATTTTATTTTTTATTTTTTTTAAGTAATTTTTTATAAATTTAATTGTATGGGGTTATTAATAGCCTTTAAATTAAAAAAGTTAAGATTCAGATAATAATATGAAAAATACGATTGTATTTTTTTTTTATTTTTTAAATAATATTTTTTTTATTTTATTTTTTTATAAAATAAAAGGAAAAACTAAAAGTTTTTTATAAAAAAGTTAAAAATTTAATAAATAATTAATAATATTATTAGTAAAATTTCAACGAGATTTAATAAAATGTATTTTTTATATTATATTAATAATATTATTATTATTTTTAGATTTTAATTGACCTTTAATTAATAGAGAAATATATTAAATATTTTAAAAAAAATATGAATAACCTTTTGAAATCAAAATAATTTTAAAATAGTGGAGATGATGAGACTCAATAATAATTAACTTTTTAAAATTCAAAAGGAGAATTATTACTTTTATAATGTGGCCATAACGGAAAATATTCAAACTATGAACTTTAAATTTATCTATAGCATTTAAAATAATCTAAATTTATAAATTGAAATAATTATATAATATATTAAATTTTAATAAAATATATATATATATATTAATTTTTTTTTTATATAATTTTATTTTCAAACTTTATTTTTTTTAGATATTTATATTTTATGAAAAATTAAATATGTATTTAAAATTTTTAAATTAAAAAAATAACAATAATTATTTGTTATAATTTTTATTTCAAATGAAAAAATAATTACAATCTCAAAATCAATTAATTGGTATTTTAGACTAAATAAATACTTAAGGAACAATAGATATTTAATATTTAAGGTTTTTTTTAAATATAATATATGTTAATTTAAAAAAAAAAAAACTAGAACATTAATATGTGAATGCTTAAAAGTTATATATTTAATAAATTTATAAAATATGGTTATATATATAGAATAATTATATATTTTAAAAAGCTAAATAACATATATGATACATTAATTGAAATTCTAGACGAAATACAAATACAAACCGATTCTCATGCCTAATTAAATATATAAACATTATTTTAAATTTTAGAATCTGATTAATTTAGGTATAGGCTAATACCTTTTTTAGAAAATAGAAATAATTTAATAAATATTAAAATTGTAATTAACTCTATATGTATTCTAAAAAGAGGACTTTTAAAGTAAAAAAACATAATATAAATATATAATTATTAAACAAGAATTAAAGATATTCAAGATGCACTAGCTTTTTTTTAATTAAAAGAAAATGAATTAGAATCATAAGGATTGCCTTTAAATATTTCTATAATAAACCACTTACTTCGTGTTTTTATTTAAAAAAAAAATATATATATATATTTTTTAATTAATATTTATGTTTTTACAGTAAATAAATAAAACTATTTCTAATTTAGTTTTGAAGTAATGGATTAGAATTTTCGAAGGAAGTTTATAAGTTCAACAATAGATTTAAGCCTATGAATTTTTATACTTATTATGTAATTGTTTTGATAGAAAAGAAATAGTAAATTTATATTTCTTTTTAATTTTTTTTTATTAAAAAAATAGGTAAATCAAACTTTTAAAATCAATTTTGATGTCTTAAATAAAATATATTAGTTTTTATTTATTTTTTTATATTTTTAATATAGGCAGTTGATTCATAAATAAAATAAAATTAAAATAAAATTTAAGCTTTTTTGAAAAAAGATTACGATCCAAGCAAGATAAAAATTTTGGGAAACTTTAGAGATAAAAAATAAAATAATTCAGTTAAAAATTCAACTTTTACAAATCATTCACCAAATTAAAGTTAAACGAAAAAATAATCAATTTGTTTAAATTTAAGAAATTCTGGATATAAATAAAATATTAAGTATGAAATATATAAAAAAGATAATTATATAAAATAATAAAAAAAAAAAAATGAATATATGAAATGTAAAATATAAATATATATATATAAATATTTATTTAATAATATAAAAAGGTAGTTTAAGAACCATTCTTAATTTAGATTGTTAAAGAAATAAAGATTAGTCATATTTAAAATAAATTTAAACTTTATTAACATAAAAATAAAACTATAAAATAATGGAATAAACAAAAAATGAAATAAATAATTAAAAAAATAAAGATATATAAAATTAATAACTTAACTAATAAAAATAAAAAAAATAAACATTAAAATATTTACTAAAAAGTTAAAATTTTATAAAAAGAATTAAATCTTTAAGCTTAAAAAAAAATACAAATAAAACTATAAATATGAAATAATTAATATAAAATACAAGTTAAAAATAAAAAATTAGTTAAAAAATCATAAGAAATAAAAGCATTTAAAAATTAAAAAATAATTATTAAGAAAATAAATAATATAAAGTAAATATATAGATATATATTAGATATATATATAAATATATATTATATATATATATTTATATTTTTATATATTTATATTTTTTTTTGTATTTATATAAAGAATTCTATTAACTATCTTAATTAAGTTATTAATCAATTAGAAAATGAGTTTTATTAAAAAAACTAAAATTAAAACAAAAAATTATTTCTTCCTTATGGACATTCCAATAAAATAAATTATACAATTAATCATCCTATTATAAGGATCAATTGAAATTATATAAAAACTTTTTTTGTTATTTAATATATTTATTTTAATAATTAAAAATTAATTTTTATTTAATATATTTTTTTAATAAAAAAATTTTATTTTATATTTTACTAGAAAATAATTAATATTTTTTTTACCTATATATTATAATAATTTTAACAAACATATTTAAATGTTTTTAAATAAAAAATTAGTAAAAGTTTATATAGAAATTTGTTAAAATTGCGAAAATCATTAATGGTGTACTAAACATGACTCTTAAAAATACATAAATATATATAATTAGACTAAATCTGCTATATAATAATTAAATTCAGAAATAATTGTATAAAAAAATCCATAAGGGCATACTCCATAGTTAGGTTCTTTTGAAATATACTGTAACGAAATTCTTATTTTTTCTAAAATAAAATACGGTATTTTTCCTTAACCTTCAGCAATCGCAAATTTAATTAAAGATTTTTCAAAAGATTTATAAAATGGTTAAAGTTTAAATTAATATAAAATCGATTTTGAAAATAATATAAATCAAAATATATATCGTTTTTGTTCCCCTAAAAAAAGAAAATTTAAGTTAATTTTGATTAATAAAATTTAAGTATTAGAGGAAGAACTGCTTATTTTACTGGAAATGGAAATTGCCTTGGATAATATAAATACATAATTTCAAGTTCTTTTGGATAAGGTAAAAGATAATCACCATCTCCAAATAAAGTTCCTTAATATAATTTATGAAAAATTATTATATTTTTATCCTTATATATTTAGAATTGTTTATAAGATTATTTTTATGATTTTATTTTATTTTTTTCATTAAAAAAAATTATTTATATTTTTACATATTTTTTTTTTTTTTTTATTCTTATTATAATTAATATTCATATTTGTATGTTTTTTATTTTCTAAATATAATTTGTTTCTATTTTTTTTTTTATTTTTTTTCATTTTTTTTAATCATTTTCTATAATTTTATCATTTTCTTAATTATTATCACTATGAATAATAGAAGAATTTAATTTTCTTTTTAATTCATATCTAGATTAAATGAGTCTTTCTTTATTATAATATTATTCATTTTCGATATGCTAATCATCTTTAATTTAATTAGCCATATTAACAATCGAATTCTATTCACATTTATTTAAATTATTAGCTTTTTTCTTAAATTCGGCTCCAATACTTATCAATATCATTTCTTCTTCAGAAATCTTATTATTTTATTAAATTTTGTTTTCTTATAAATCATTACTACTTTCTTTTTATTTTTTATTTAAAAAAAAATTATAAAAAAAAAATACAATTTTTAAATGGCATAGGTGGCTATTTATCAACAACTCCAAAAAATGAAATCAGCTTTTCATCTTTTTTAATATCAAACTAAAAACTTTTGCATTTTTTTGCATTTTTATCAGTACCTACCATTATATAATTGCCTCTAGAAGATACAATTCTCAAATACTCAATACTAACTAAATTACAATGTCCTGAAATACTGGCAATATATTCATTGCCTTTTAATTTTAAATCTGCAGTTTATAAATTTTCTAAAGAAGAAGGCATAAAGCAATCAACAATTTATTTTTCGCCATTTTTTAATTTATATTAAACATTCATACCTACAATTAAAAAATCAGACCACCAAAAGCTTATTTTATAAATTTAATAATCGTTTCTTAATTCAATACTATTATCCCAAGATCGGGCTGTCTCAGTTCCTATATGTAATCCTTTTTGCTCTCTTCTTATTTCTTTATTAGAAGCTATTGCACGTTTACAGTATTCGTATTCATTTCCTATTGGTTATAGAGCATTATGCTTTGTGTGTCTTTTTACTTTATTTATTTCTATTACATACATATTTAAAACCTTTATAATTTTTAAAAATATTTTTATATTTTAATTTGTTGTTTTTTTATATATACTTTTTCTTTTTCTTTAATATCCTTTTATAGTTTTTAGTTTGTTTCATATATTTGTTTTTATTATTTTTAAAGATCTTCAATTTCTTTTTTAGCTTATTTTTCAAGTTCAAATTTTTGTTCACGTTTTTTTATTATTATTTCTTATAATTATTTAAAAGTGGATTCATTTACCTATATAATAATATATTATTATAAATTATTAATTAAAATAATAAGTATATATAAAAATATAAATAAATATAAAAAAAATCTAAATATAAATATATATAATAAAAATAAATAAAAATAAAGTTTATATAAATTTTCAAATAAAAATAGATAATTATAATTTATAAAAATATAATTTAAAGTATAAAATTATATAATTATATAATTGTATTTATATATATAATAATATATATATATATATATATTAATTTATATATTTTAATAAAAATTTTATTATTTATATTTTATAAAAAATGAATTACTTCAATTTTACCGTTTTTTTCAATTTTGGATTTTTCAATTTATTCATTTTTATAAGCCTTTTATTTATGATTCATTCTAATTATATCTTAAAGATCATCTGCTCTAGTTTAATTTAGACTAAAAGAAACTCCTACTTTATCACAAACTTCTTTATGCTTTTATTCAATTCTGACTAAATAATCGCATTATTTAGTCATGTCTTTTTCTAATTATCTTTCTTCTTTTTTTATTTATCTTTACTTTTCCTTTAATGCATATATTTCTTATTGTAGTTTTTATATTTCTAAATCTCCTTCTTTTTCAGCTAATATTCCTTCATTTTCAATTTTTATTTTTTCCATAATTAAATTGTCTCTCTAAATTTATTTTATTTATTATTCTTTTAATCTTAACTCATTTTACATATCAACAATTCTTTTTTTATAAAAAATATAAAATAATTATTTAAAAATAAAATTAACCTTTTTTTATTTGGATTATTAGCTAATTTATCTTCTATTTGCTTTAATTAATATTAAGCTTAAGTTAATTTCATATACATTATTTCTAAATCCTTTTTATTAGGATCGTCTTTGGTATTTTTTTTTTTTATAAAAAATAAATAAATAAAAGTAGATTATTTTACATTCTTTTTTTATTTATTTTTTAGTCTGTAAAGCATCTAACTTTTCCTAAAGATTTATTTAAAGTATTTTTATTTTATTTTTTAAATCTTCGTTATTTTTATTTAATCTAAAACATGTATCATAACTTGTTTATTTATATTATATATATTTTGTTTATATAGATATAATAATACTTATATTTAAATTCTTTAACTGATTTGCTACAATTTTAACAATTGTTTATAACCTTGTTAGCAGCCTCTTCATCATCTTCTTCTTGACTATCCTAAGTTGTATTTATATTTGGATTATTATTATTTTATGAAATTTAAATATCTTATGTCTATGAATTTTAATCTTAATGATCTTATTATTAATTAACTTAAGTAGTATTATTTTAATTTTATTCTTCGACGTGTTAATTAATTTATTGATTATGTTAGCTATTCATATTTATTTATTTTTGAAAAAATGAAAATAAAATAAAGTCTATTTTAAAATATATATTATTTTAATATATTTAAATTTTTTTTTTTTTTTTCTTAAATATTTAATGTTTAATATTATTAAATTAATATTTTTTTTTATTATATAAATAAAAATATGATATAATGTAACTTTTTAGAAAAAAAATAAAAAAAAATAATATAATTAAAGTGTATTTTTTTTTCCATAAATAATATATTTTATTTAATAATTATATATTAAAATAAATTTAGTTTTTATTCCACTAAATAAAATAAATAAAAATAAAATATTAACATTGAAAATAAATAAAAAATAAAAAAAATGATTTAAACAGATACTGAAATTAATAAAAGTAAAAAATCAAATATTTATTTAAAATAAAAAAATTAACTAAAGGACATATAAATAACACTTAATCACCTTATAATAACGGTATAAAAGAAAATAATTATGTAAAACCTTCTTTAATAAGTTCAGATATATTTTATCCTTAAAAAGATCAGCTAATAACCCCAAAAAATGCAAATTTATCAAGGTAACAAACAATAAAAATATTAATATAATTGATTATATATATATACATATTTATATTTATATATACATATTTTTATATAAAATATTTTACTTATTTTTTTCTTAATATATATAAAAAAGTACTTTTGTAAAAACTCCTTTAAAGTCTGAAATACATTCAAACACAAAAGAATAAAGAAATTTAATTAATTATAAAGAATACCTAAATAAAATAAATTAGACTTAAATTCCTTTAAAAAATTATTAATCTGATTAAAAAACTAAAAAAGAATTAGCTAAAAATTCTAAAGCAAATTATGATTTTGAAGATAAAAAAAGCTAATATTCAACCACTTCATCAAATATGAAATAATATAATTCGAATAAAAATAAAGAATATGAATAGTCAGTTAAATCTAATTTATATAGCTAATAATCAAAGACAAGTAGTAATAATTTTAAGTTATTTAATAATAGAAATACAATAAATAAATAAGATTTTAAATCTTTCAAAAATATAAATTAAAATACTCCTCAAAAGAATAATGAATATGAAAGTTTTAAGGATAATTTATCTAAATCATCATATATAAGTGAAATAGTGTGTGTAAATTGTGTGAATAAATTTTTAGTTGATGATAAATAGAATAAGAAGATTAAAGATAAATTAAAGGAAAAATATGAAAGTGAGTAAATTTAAAAAAACTCTGAAATAAATGGCTAAGAATATGTATTTATATAAACAAAAATTTAAAGAATAGTTTTTTAATGAAATACAATAATAAATTTAAACAAATTAAATAAAGAAATAAAATGATAAAATAAAAGAAATAAATAACTAAAAATAAGAAATAAAAATAAAATTAGAAGAAGAAAGGATATTCAATTTATAAAGACAAGAAAAATTAAAATATAATTAATAACTTATTAAAAATGAACTAGATAATTAAATAAAAATTAAAAAATATTAACAAATGAAAGAATAAGAATTAAGAAATAAAGAAATTTAGGAAATATAAGCTAAATGCAATAATGATAAGCAATTAGGCGAAGAAAGAGCAATCTTAAAAAATAAAGAATAATAATAATATAGAAATGAAATAGAATAATTATTAAAAATTAAAGAATAAATTAAATAAAACGATAAAGAATAATAAAAAAAATAAGAATAATATGAAATTAATTAATTAAATAAAAAAGAAAAAGAAGTAAATAAATAATATATATATATATATATATATTATATATATTATATATTTTTTAAATTTTATATTTTACATATATTTATATTTATAGTTTAATGATAATTTGATAAAAAAAAGATAAAATATATAATAGTAATTTAAACTTCATCTTAATGATTTTGAAAATGCCAGAAAATAAAAACAAGTAATAAAAATATAAATACACATAATAATTATTTAAATATTTAAAAAAAAATTATAAAAGAAAGAAATTTAAGAAGAATAATGTAAATAATAATTATACTTTAAATAATTAGAATAAGAATAATATAATTTGATTTTTTAAAGAGAATTAATGAAATAATAATATTTACATGAAATTACTAATTAAGTCTAATAAGATAATGCCATTAAAATAAATAAAAATATACGCGATAAAGCAGAAGATGCTAAATATTTAAAATAATTAAATTAAAGCTATTAAAAAGAATAAGAAATCGCTCTTTTAAATCTAAAAGATTGTAATAATTGCCATTATAAATATCCTTATAATTAATTTTAGAAAATTAGACATAAACGTAATAAAAGTTGATTTTTTTTTCTAATATAATAATAATAAAATATGTTTGTGAATTTTTTTTTATTTTCCATTATATTTTATTAATAAATAAATTTTTAAATTTATATCATTTATTATAAATATTATTATAATTATAAATTTAATTATAATTTTTTTATGACAATTTTTTTTTTCTATTTATAATTCATATATGCATTAAATTAGATATAATTTATTATTTAAAAAAAAAATTAAATTTATCAAAAAACATATTTTATAAAAAATCGAATATAGCATGATTAAACATTTAAACAAAATCTAATCCAATTCTTTAAACAAATAATTCTGCTTTAATTTTTCTGCTACAAATACTCCCTACGATGTAATAGTAATAGGAGGAGGCCCAGGAGGTTAAACAAAAAAAACACATATATATATTATTTTGTTTCAAATTAAAAATATATATAAAAATAGGATATGTTGCTGCAATAAAAGCTGCACAATTAGGTTTGAAAACTGCATGTATAGAAAAAAGAGGAGCTTTAGGAGGCACTTGTTTGAATGTCGGTTGTATTCCCTCAAAAGCTCTCCTTAACATATCTTAAAAATACTTTGATTCAATCCACAAATTTGCCGACTTCGGTATTGAAGCTAAAGGTGTAAAAGTAAACTGGGGTAGAAAAATAAAATAATACCTATAAATATATATAAATTTTCAAATATAAATATAGGAAAAGTACAATAAAAGAAGGACAGTATAGTAACTGGTTTAACAGGTGGAATCGAATATTTATTCAAGAAAAATAAAGTAGATTACATAAAAGGTTATGGAAAACTTCTTGATAAGAATACTATAAATGTTGATTTAGTAAATAATTAAGGGTAATAAAAATTATCCTCTAAAAACATCATCATAGCTACAGGATCAGAACCTACTCCTTTTCCCGGTTTAGAATTTGACGAAAAAACAATTGTTTCTTCTACAGGAGCACTTTCACTTCCTGTAATTCCCGAAAAACTTATAGTCATTGGGGCTGGTGTTATTGGATTAGAAATGGGTTCTGTATATTAAAGATTAGGGACTAAAGTGACCGTAATTGAGTATGCAGATTAAATATGTCCTTTCTTAGATAATGAAATCGCTAAAGCTTTCCATAAAACCTTAACTAAATATGGATTGGAAATTCTTACAGGACATAAAGTCACAGGAGGCTAAAATAAAGGAACCAATGGAATTGTCAATGTCGAACCAGTAAAAGGAGGAGAATCTAAAAGTTTGTCTGCTAACCATATTTTAGTAGCTACTGGAAGAAAACCATTTGTAAAAGGTTTAAATGCACAAGAAATCGGTATTGAATTTGATAATAAGGGAAGAATAGTCACAAATAATTTACTTTAGACTAATATTCCTAATATTTATGCAATTGGAGATGTTGTTGCAGGACCTATGTTAGCCCATAAAGGAGAAGAAGAAGGAATTGCGGCAGTTGAGAATATAGCAGGAAAAGGAGGACATGTTGATTATGATGCAATTCCTAATGTTATTTATACTCACCCTGAAATTGCTTGGGTAGGAAAAAATGAATAGGAACTTATTAAATCTGGTTTTTATTTTTATTTAAATCTTTGTTTATATTTTAAAATAAGGTATCAAGTTTAATAAAGGAGTTTTCCCTATGACAGCTAATTCAAGAGCAAAGGCTAATAATGATTTTGATGGATTAATTAAGGTTTTGACAGAAATAAATACAGATAAAATACTTGGAGTACATATTATGGGAGATTAGGCTGGTGAGTTGATTTCAGAAGCTGTTTTAGGAATTTCTTATGGGGCATCAGCTGAGGATATTGGAAAAACTTGCCATGCACATCCTACTTTATCAGAAGCTTTAAAAGAAGCCTGTATGGGAGCTTATGATAAACCTATTCATATGTGATGAAATATTTTTAATTGATTTTTATTTTTACAGAAATTTAATTTTTATATATATATATATTTTTATTTTTTTTAAATATTTATAGTCCGCTAATAAAATAAATTTAATAAGTATTTATTTTAATATAATAATATATAGATTTAAATTTTTAAAAACACTATAATGAATTTCTTTTTCTTGAAATCTTAGTTTATTTAATAATAAAATAAAAATATTTTATACAAAATATTAAAAAAAAAAAATACAATAATAATATATATAAATAATTATTAATAAATTATATCCTATTTATATATTCAAGAAAATATAAATAAATACTAATTCACTTTTATTTATAAATGCTAATAAAACAAAATAAAAATAAAATATACATTACTAAAAACTATTATAATTTTTAATCATATTTTAACATAATTTTTATTTATAAACTTTTTATTCAATATTTATTTCCCTATTATTAATATATTTACTTAATAAGTATTATAAAAACTAATACTTACCTAAATTTCAAATTATTAAAATATATACTACTAACTAAATATTATTATAAACGCTGATTTTTTAGCTTTCGAATTTTTAATAGTATAAACTCTACTGATTCAATATTAAAAAATTGCAAATAAAATATATTTGGAAATTTTTCTTACAAACAAAAGATTTATTGATGCTAGAATTATTATCTACTAAAATATTCCTTTTTAAAAAATGCGAAAAGTAAATTGAAAAAAATACTTATTTTTAAATATAGGTAAAATTTAAGAGTAGATTTAAATATAATAACAATATATTTAATTACACTTATCTATATTTAAGTATTTATTAAATGCTCCTGTATTGAAATATATAAATATAGAAAATTATTATTATATATTTAATTAAGTAGATTAATATAATAATTTAAAAAAAATATACAAAAAAGACTATGAACTTAATTATTTTCAATTCGTATCTCATTATTGTATTAAAAAATTGATTGGGTATTATTTCTGAATAAAAATGTTACAGATAAGTTTATTTTTTAATTCACAGATCATATAAGCCATTTGTACGATTAAGATTTATCTAATTCTTATTATTTGTAAAGTATTTTAAAATATAGAGAAATTAAAAATGCTGGGGTATTATTATGATTTAAATTATACCAAAATTTATATTTTTGTCTCTCTATTATGGAAATTTTATAATTTTTTGTGAGCTTTTTAATTTACCTTTATTTTTAAGGGGGGAGGGAGGGGGTTAACTTGTAGAATTTTTGTTCTCATATGATTTTGGAATTAGTAGCTATTTGAAATAATACTATATAAATTTCATTTTATAAATATTTTTTTTTTAAATAAAAATAAAGGTATAATAAAAAAAATTGTTCCAAATAAATTTTAATTTCCTTATTCAAATATCAAAATCACAAAGAACAAATTCTAAATTTTATTTAAGATAAAGAAAAAAAATAAAATATTAAATTAAAGTTTTTAAGAAATGTTTTATTTATATAAAACTTTAAAATATATTTAAAAGTTAAAAAATATATAATACGCATTTAAATTTTATGGCTATTAATTTAATTACAAATAAAAAAATATATAAAATATAAATTTAATAAAAACTTAAAAATTTTAATAAATAAATATAAAAAAAATAAGATAATTTTTGATATTAAACAATTTTAATTAAAATAAATAAAAATATAGCCAATAACCTTTTTTGATAAAAAAGATTTTATAATTTTTTAATTAAAAAAAAAAGACTTTTTTTCTAAAATTATAATTCTAAATAAGTTTTTTTTTAAAAAAAAAACTAAAATTAAAATTATAATTTTCAAAATGATTCTTCTATTGACCGAAAAGATAAAATCAGCAAATTTAATTAAAATCATTTAAAAATAAGTAAGTCTGCTAATTTTATTTAATTGGAAAAAATTAAGTAAAAATAAACTAAAACAGTTATATTATATCATTAAAAATATAAATAAATTTTAAGAAATAGATTTTTTATGTAAAAAATAACAATATAATATAAATAATAATTAATATACTTAAATAAAAATATAATACATCCTTTATTTATAGAACTTTAATTTATTATTTATAATAATTTTTTTTTTTTTCTTAGTATATAGAAAATTCAAATTTACAAAAAAAATAAAAAAATAACTTTTAATAATTTATATCAATATAATAAAATATTTTGTATATTTATTTTAATTTAACAAATAAAACAAATCATTCTTTTCCTTTTTTTCTAACACCCTCACTTGTTTTTTACACATTTCTATTACTTTCACTAGTAATTATATTTTTTCTAAAGAACCCTTCTGACGTAGAAGCCCTTAATCCAAAAGTAGGAACTATAAAAGGTGTATATATAAGTCTATCTCTTGGTTTATATTTATTAGCTCCAATAGAAGTAATTAAATCTTTTTCTGAAGGCCTATGTACTTAGAATTTTTCAGATATAGTATTTCCACTTCCCATTCCATAATGTGTTTTACCCCATTCTTATTATTTTGAGATTTAAATATTAAATTCATCAATTGGCGAGATTTTTTTTTATTTCAAAGAAATTTCTTAAAATTATTATTATTTTTACTATATATTTGGTTAGCTATTTTCTTCAAAACTATCATCCATTTTTTAAGTGAAAGTTTCATATATTTTCGCCGAATTAATTTTTATGCTTCCATTTTTACTAACCTGATCATATTTTTCCTATAAATTTGTTTATTTCTAACTTTTCAAAAGCATATTATTCTCAACATTTTCCCTTTCAAAATTATTAGTATTTTTATACTATTATTAATCGTTTTTTATACCTCTATTAAAACCACCATTTTTAATCAGTTCCTCATATTAGCTTTTCCCCATTCTTACCTTATTTACACCTGAAGTCAAAGATTACATATCTACAGTATTTGGGCGAGGTCCTGTTCTTTATCTTCCATCAAAAGTAAGTGTAACTCCTGTGCTGAGTCCTATATTATCAAGTATAGGAGGGGGAAGTGTATTTAGTTTTGCAAATTCTTTTTCTTGGTCAGGCGTTTTTTTAAGTTTTTAGATTTCTGGAAGGTTATTATTTTAAGCTTTTTTTTTCTTTTAGGGAACTTTAGGAGGTTTAGGTTCTTCTTTGAATGTATATTCTATTGCATATGCATGTGGAGGTAATTTGTGTATTTTTATTTTATTTACAGATAATAAATCACCATTAAAATCATATGTAAAACCCGAAGCTTTATTTTCTTTTTAGAATTTATTATATTTTTATTATTCAACTAAAATCATTGCCTTATATATATATATATATAAATATAATATATATATATATATATATATATTTATTATTTGTATATATATATTTAAGAAATTACTTTTCTTTTCATTTCCTCTTGTCTTATTTTTTCTTCTTTTTCTTTTTTTTAATTCTCTTTATTTAATCTAAGTTTTTCCTCAGTAATTGAAAAATTTAAATTTTCTGTCAAATCAATAGGAGTTGGTATCATATTGTTATTATTTTTTGGTTCTTAATCTTACATTTTTTTATGATAGCCACCTCCTATAGAACTTGCTTTGCTCGAAATTCGTTTTGATTATGCATCTTGTGCCTTCGATAGTGGTAATCCTGAAACTTTAGATATTTTATATTAGTTCATTTTATTTTAATAAAATTAAATATACTTTATTCATTTTCTTCATCTTTATATATTGTATTTATAATCACTCTAGCCCTAAGCCAAGTATCTGGAATTAATTAATTCGGTTCTTAATCTTCTATTAGACCTTCATTTTGATAATCATATTTTTAAGTATCTGGTTATGCTAAAGAAATAGATAATTAATTTTCAACCATTGCTAATGATTTTTTAAAGGAAAATTCAGGTAATTATCTATTTAAATGATTTTCTTGAGCCTTTTTGATAGTATTATTAAATACTTTTTTGAATGTTTCTTGCGCACTAATTATTGAATCTCGATTATGTATAAATACATTTTGTGTAAATTTTGTAGTATATAAATTTTTCATATTTAAAATATTCACATCATAATCATCGAAATCGTCATACATATTGTTAATTGCTATTGTATCTTCGGAAATTGATTGATTTTTGTAATTCTATCTTCTTTATTACACACTACTCATTTTTATTATTATTATTTTTATTTTTTAAATTAAATTCAATAAATTTTAAATATAAATATATATATATATATATATAATATTTAATATATTGTCTAATTTTTGGGAAAAAAATCATCTTATTTCCTTATTTTTCATTATTATATTAATTATCATATAAAGCTTTAAATACTTATTATATTTATGCCTTTAAATATTATAATTAATGTATTTAAAATATCATTAGAGAGAAATATTACGACCCTAATCACTAACATACACTCTTAGATTTCCCCCAAAAAAATGTTTTTTATTAAAAACGATTACTTAATATGATTATTAATATTATGATTCTCCTCTAAATAATATAAAATCTTTGTTAGCCAAAGCATTATCCACGACTTTTTTCAAAATTCAACTTAAATATACGGAAAATACTTCTAAATAATATCATTAAACCAATTAAAAAGTTTCAGAACACTCGTTAAAATAAAGAACTCGAAATTCAATTTATGTGTAAACTAGAAAAACACAATCTGATCTGGTTTTCCCAGAAGTATAAAAGACGGTAAAAATGTCACTTCGGAGTATATTTTGTGAATTTCCACTTTTGTAAATTAGTCTGATTCAATTATTTTCTTTGAAAATTTAAGCTTTTTTGTTTTTTTTTTAATGGAGTTTTTTCTATTTATATTTGTCAATCAATTTTATCAAATTATAAGCCATCTTTAATTTCTTTACTTTAAAGATAATGAATAATCTGGATATAAAGATAGAAGATATATATGAATTATACAATACTAAAGAAATATTCTTGGGAGTCGAAATATTTGGGTAATAGTCGATTAAAAAAGCATTTGTCATATCATAAAAAGTCCATAATTCTCTATTATTATTCATATACGGCAATAAGGTTTGAGGCTTTTAATCACAAACTGATATTAACGGCTGTTTAGTAGACTTAGTCGTTTATAATTATATAAAAATAAATATTTTGTTGATTATAACATATTATTATAGTTATTTTTTTGATTTAAATTTATAACATATTAAATACTTTTAAATTACTAATAATTAATATATAAAATAAATTTAAAAAATATTATTTGTAATATATTATATAAATTTTAATATTTATTATATATCATTTTTATTATAAGATATTTTTATTTATTTTAGAATTAAAAAATGATTTGTAAAAATATATATCCATTTTTTTAAATTAAGGCATTAAGAACGACAAAATTAAAAAAAAGTAATATTAATTTTGCTACTATAATGCCAATATTAAATAAAAATAGCAAAAAAAACAACTTAATATTAATATTATATATATTATAATATGTAAATATTGTTTTTTAGCACAAAAGTATATATTGTCATAATATATTTTAGTTTTATTTAAAAAAAAAATATATTCAAGCAAACATTTATCTAATTATTATTATACGAAAGAATAATTTAAAAATATGTTTAATATATGATAAAATAAAAAAAAATTATAATATTTTAAAATGTATAGTATTTAAAAGTTAAAAATTAACAAGTTTTTTTATATTATAATTATAAAATTTATAAAATATAATATAAAGAATTGATTAATATTAATCTAAAAACAAATAAAAAACTAATTTGCTTATTTTATTTAAAGAAAAATAGTTTAATAGTAACAATACATACATATATATATATATATATATATATATATATATATATATATATATATATATTTATATTAATCTATATTTATATTAAAATATATAATATAATTTAATTATATACAAATTTTTTAAATTAATTTATTCAATAAATATATAAAAAATTGCAATTTTTAAATTAAAATAAAAATTTTATGCATAACAAATTCATATATTTACTTTTTTGTAATAAAAAGAATAAAATATATGAATTAAAATTTTCGATTACTATTAAATTTTTTAATAGATATATTATAATTTGTTATTGCATTTAAAATCATATTAATATATTTACTTAAAAGAATATTTGTATTTTATATTTGTAATATAAAAATAATATAATTAATTTGCATTAAAATGAAAATATGATAAAATATAATTAAAAAAAGAGATTAAACAAATAGATAATAGAAAATGAATAAAAAATTTATACAATAAATATTTTTAAAAATAAAATATAAATTAGATAAATAAGAATAAATATAAATTAATATAAAAACAAATTTTTTTTAATAAATAATAAATAAATTTAAAAAAAAAATAATATTATTTTTAATTTTTAAAATAAAATATAATATAAATATAAATAAGTGATTTATATTTAAATAATTTTGAAATATATATATATATATATATATATATATATTAATTTATAAATATATATATTAATTTAATTTTATATTTTAATATTTTTATTTTATATATTTTTAAATTTTAAAGTAATATTATTTTATAAATTTTGCAAAAATGTTTCAATAAATTTTAAATTATATAAATAAGACTATTTTATTTATGCTTTAAGTTAAATTTATTCAAAAAATAAATATTTATGGATATTTTCTATATTTGATATAAAAAAAA